>NC_088873.1:38513313-38813313 GCF_032884065.1 Artemia franciscana
AACCCAAAAAATTCACTATATATGTTCAATATTTTATTAAGATATACCCATAAAGTAGTTTATCTCAATTTGACTAGGCTAATTGACTCAGAATGTAGAGAGAAAAACCGGTTTTACCGGTTTTCTAGGGGAACAAAGAGGATAGAAAACTTACTGAGAAATATTTAAACAAATATGCATTATTTGCTTTTAAACTGAAAGAGGCACATAATATTATCAATCTACCATCGATTTCACACATGGATTTTCATGGCTTTGAGTTACACTTTTGACAAAAATAAGACATATGTTCTTTCTGAATGCGGAAGCAGACAAGCTATGTTAAAACACCAGGAACAATAGAGGTCACTAAATACTTTAGCGTAAAGAGCGAGGTATTAGGATATGCGTAATAATTTCTGTTCGTTTTAAGTTTCAATGCTGCTCCTTACTTCCAGCTGAAAAAACTTCTTCATATTTATTTTTCTTTGTCTTTTTTTTAGTAATGCTAGTAAATTCTGCGCTCCCTTCATGGAAATTTTCTTCCCCATGACAAATAATTTTTTTAACTGAAAGTAAGGAACGACATTAAAACTTAAAACGAACAGAAATTACTTCGTATATGAAAGGGGCTGCTTCCTCATCAACGCCCCGCTCTTTACGCTAAAGTTTTTTTTTTTTTTTTTATTTTTTTTTTTTTGGCTAAATGGCTTTCTCATAATTTTGATCGAATGGTTTTGAGAAAAAAAGAGCGGGAGAGGAAGCCTAGTTGCCTTCCAATTTTTTGGTTAATTAAAAGAGGCAACTAGAACTTTTAATTTTTTATGAATCTTTTTATTAGTAAAAGATATACGTAACTTATAAACTAGCTTACGTAAAGAACTTTTGTATAGTCATGTTTTTATTACATATATGAGGGGGTTCGCCCCCTCGTCAGTACCTCGCTTTTTACACTAAATCTTAAATTTTGTCCCAATTCTTTGAGAATACTACTACTACTACTACTACTAATAACTCACTGCAGCACCAAGCCGCCTGAGGCCAACACAGCTACGCACGCTCCTCCTCCAACCTAATCTATTTAAAGCCTCCCTCTTTACACCCTCCCAGGAAGTTCCCATTTCCTTTAAATCCTTATTTATGACATCCTCCCAACCCAGACAAGGACGACCTGCTTTCCGTGTAGCCCCAGACGGTTGGCCAAAAAGGACAATCTTCGGTAATCTGTCATCCTTCATCCGTAGAACGTGGCCTAGCCATCTCAACCTTTCTTTCATTACAGCCCCAGAAAGCGGGATTGAACCACACTTTTCGTACAACCTACTGTTTGAAATACGGTCAGTCAGCCGGGTACCCAGAACAATCCGTAGGCAATTTCTCTGGAAAACATCTAGTAAATTTTCATCTGCTTTTCGGAGTGTCCATGCTTCAGAGCCATATTTGACCACTGTCATCACTGTAGCTTCCAATATTCTAATCTTGGTTTGTAGGCTTATCTTTCTATTCTTCCAAACTTTTTTTAACTGTGAAAAAACACCCTGAGCTTTAGCTATTCTACTTTTAACATCTTCACTGCTCCCACCATCTTTACTAATAATACTACCAAGGTAACTGAAGCTCCCAACTTGATCAATCTTTTCGTTACCTAAGGTCACCTGTTCATCTTCACTTATTCCTAACCTTAGTGACTTAGTCTTCTTAACATTAATTTTCAAGCCTATTTTAGCACCCTGAACTCGTAAAACCTCCCCCCTGAATCACAAAAGCCGTAGAATAAATAGTTGAAATTACTAAAAAATACTTTAGCGTAAAGAGAGAGGTATCAGGAGGAGGTGAGCCCCTCATATGGGTAATAATTTCTGTTCGTTTTAATTTTTAATGCTGTTTCTTACTTCCCGCTGAAATAAACTTTTTCATATTTATTTTTTCATTGTTTTTTTTTTTAGTAATGCTAGTAAATTATGCGCTCCCTTCATGGAAACTTTCTTCCCCCATGACAAATTCCTCGATGGAAAGTCCCCCCAGCATATCTCCCTCTTCTCAACCCCCCCCCCCCCCCCAACCGAAAAATCCTTCTGAAAACGCCTGTACCCTTCCCAATAACCATTACTATATGTAAGCACTGGTGAAAGTTTGTAACTCGTAGCCCCTCCCACGGGGGCTGTGGGGGAGTAAGTCGTCCCCAAAGACATACTTATAAGGTTTTTTGACTACGCTAAACAAAATGGCTATCTCAGAATATTGATCCGTTGACTTTGGGAAAATAATTAGCTTGGGAGGGGGCCTAGGTGCCCTCGAATTTTTTTGGTCGCTTAAAAAGGGCACTAGAACTTTTCATTTCTGTTAGAATGATCCCTCTCGCAACATTTTAGGACAACTGGGTCGATACGATCACCCCTGGAAAAAAAAACAACAAAAAACAAACAAACGAACAAACAAACACGCATCCGTGATCTGCCTTCTGGCAAAAAATACAAAATTCCACATTTTTGTAGATAGGAGCTTGAAACTTCTACAGTAGGGTTAACTGATACGCTGGATCTGATGGTGTGATTTTGTTAAGATTCTATGACTTTTAGGGGGTGTTTCCCCCTATTTTCTAAAATAACGCAAATTTTCTCAGGCTCGTACCTTTTGATGCGTAAGACTAAACTTGATGAAACTTATATATTTAAAATCAGCATTAAAATGCGATTCTTTTGATGTAGCTATTGGTATCAAAATTCCATTTTTTAGAGTTTTGGTTACTATTGAGCCGGGTCGCTCTTTACTACAGTTCGTTTCTGACTTTTAGTTTATTATTTCATTCAGTCCTTAGTCTGGATTACAATCACAAAATGGTTCTTGTAATCTGCCATGAAGACCAAACTTGGCTTTTAAAAAGTAATTATGGCTGGAATTTTTTTTTAGAAGGCCCTTAAGAATTTCTGAAGAATGAAAAAGGGCATGTTCATCATTAGCTTTCATAAACCCTTCAGTAGGGAACTTTCATTATTTCAATAGCTGCTATAGAGAACCCCATTGTCTATTTTTCAATTAAATTCCGGTCAAACTTTTGTTCAGTTTTTGGTCATGAGATTCCGAAAGTTTTATTAAAGATAATTCCAAGACACCTTGTTTAACATAAAATAACCTTCAAAAGGATAATCAGGAAAAGCAAAAGTTGAATAACCATTGCTTGCTTGGGGGTTTTATTGGGAAATAGTAAAGAGTCAAGCTCTTAATAGTTGGTAGTGAAGGAAGAGCGTGTGCAGCTCTGTTGTACACTGGTGGCTCAGTGCTGCGAAGAGCTGCAAACATTAGCAGTAATTAGCAGTAGTACATTTCGTACACATTCCATGTCGTAGTTGTATTTAGATCTGATGAACATGGACAGGGCTGCCAACTAGAACTTTTCCTCTAATGCCGCCTGAAAGATCTAGCGGTATATTTTTCATCCCTGTTGGGATTCTTTTCTTGAGAGGCATTTTTTCCTCAAATACCTCGTGCTCCGGTCAAGACTCCAGGTTTTTTTTTTTTTTTTTTTTTTTTTTTTTTTTTTTTTTTTTTTTAGCTTTACCCAACTACTATCATGGATATTAACATTGCCAACTCTAGCGATATCTTTTTCATCCTTGTTGGGATTCTTTTCTTGAGAGGCATTTTTTTCTCAAATACCTCTTGCTCCGGTCAAGACTCCAGATTTTTTTTTTTTTTTTTTTAAGTTTTACCCAACTACCATCATGGATATTAACATTGTCAACTAAAAAATCTTGAATCTGAAACCTGAACAATGTTATAATTTCTAATCAATTGTACAATTCCTAATTCTTTGTTAACCCGTTGTGACTTTTTTCCCTCTGGATTCTGAACATCTGAATTTACTCACAAATCTTCTTTCATTCAATCTTTTCCTTTTCGCCATCAGTGCCATTTTTCTTTCTTTCCATTTCTACTTCCATACCTAGCTTCTTCTTCGTCTCTTCAAATATTCTTCTCTTTGGTGTACAAAGATTTTTTCTTCAAAATATTCATCTCTTGGAGCATAAATGGCATTACGTCTTAAAAAAGAAGATGGAAGCATAAAAATATAAAAAGCATAAAATATAAAATATAAAAAGCATAAAATCATAAAATATAAAAAAAAAGAAGATGGAAGCATAAATCAAACATTTATATCGTCGCTGTTGCATCTTAAGGTCTTATTTAACATTTTTGAAATTCTGAAAAAAAAATAATCAAAAATGTTTGCTGACATGTATTCAAAGCGAGAACCTGCAGGTTCTCGCTTTGTGCGTAACAGTGCGTAACAGTGCGTAACATGTGCGTAACAGTGTCAATTGCAGTTTGCTTTCGATCACACTTCGATCCTTCTGGTTTACATTACCCTTTGAGAACAGCCTAACAAAAGGTTTTTTCAGTTGCCTCTGGCTTGTCAAAATGTCAGAATCAATCAAGAGGCGTAAAAAACGATGTATATACTCACTTTTTGGTTTTCAGTTAGTGTCAATGTAAAAGAGAAAACAATCCCTATCTTTTATTTCTGTTGATAAAACAGCATTTTGTAACGCGTATTAAACAAATGAATAGTTTATTAATAAATATTTATTTAAAAAAAAATCTATGCGATCATGTCCACTAAATTAAGAACGTGACAGGATTGGTTAATTTAATGGAAAAACCAGATTGGCTTTTTTTGGCTAGATTTCTAATGTTTGGCAGCGAAGCATCCATGTTACAACGAAGCGTCCATGTTCGGCAAGTTTTACGCTAATGCTTGACCTTTACGAGTCTGTGAGATCTTTCTGGAACTAGAGTCCACTCAGATAAAGTAAAGCAGTTATCACAAGTCATTTGCTGACACGTGTTGGTTGAGGAGGGGGGGGGGGGGCTAAAAAAAATTTATGTCTGACCCTCCTAAAGGTTCGTAAGTAAAGCGGGAAAACCAAATGGACACATTTTTAGCTTTGACGTTTTTCCGACATCTTTTGGTGTGCTATTAAAAAAGTCCTATTGTGAGGTTGTTGGAAACCCTGGTTGCAGCTGACGTCTGTTCTACGTTGTTCACCAAAGATAATACCCTGATTTGCTCCATAGGATAAAAGGTTATGTGATAAGATGGTAGAGCGCAGACAACATTACCAAACGTCTGTTACCTACTTCACACATTAAGTTTAAGACACACTTAAATACCAAAACCATTGAAGAAAATAAGAGTCCCCTCCCCCTCTTCTGTGCAAGTAAGCTTATGAGTGTAATCTTCTATTTTACACTCAAATTCTTTATGGTGTTAATACAGGAGCTGTCACGTGCTTAGCAAGTAAAGGGGTACCATTTAACAAAAAAATGAGGGCAGGATGACATTTCTTTTCTAAATTTAAAAATGAAGATTTAAGAGCAAAGGAATTATCCAAAGCTTAGGTTAGGTAGCAAACCTACTTTGATCGATTCTTTCAATGAAAATACCCCGCAAAATTTATTTTCCAAAGTAAAGGGGTTGGGGTAATGTGATCTGAGGTGTGGGGGACAATGGCCATTCAAAATTGGCGCCCTGGGCGTGTAAGCCCTTTTTCTCAAATTTGTTCCTTTAAATGTAGGTAGGTTAAATGTCTAATGAAAGTGAATACCGTACCCAATGGCCTGGATTCTGCAGTAAAAGGGGAACTGCCCCTTGCTTAGAAATTGCAGGGGTGCCAATTCATAAAAATATGGGGGGAGGATAAAGGATTTTTTGATTTTCTAAATGAAGATATAAGAGCAAAGATATTTTTCAAATCTTGGGAGGAGGGCCATTCAGCTTTTTTCGATTTTTTTATTGATAATATCCCGCAAAAAGTATCCTTCAAAATTAAGAGGGGAGGATCAATTAGATCTAAGGGGTAGGGAACAGTTGTCCTCTTTTCAAAACTGGTGCCCCTGAGTTTGTGAGCCATTTGTTCAAATATATTTCTTTAATTGAAGGGAGGTTGCATGTCTAATGAAAACAGGGGTATAGCTCCAACATTTTTATTGGGAAGCAAGAGGGGCCTTTATGTGGAGATTTTAGTGGCATGGGCTATATAATAATTTTTTCTCCAAATTATTGGGTAGGAGCAACTGCCCCTTGCCCCCCCCCCCCGAAACAACGCCTCTGAATGAAAATGAGCACCGAAACCAATGGCTTGGATACCCACCACCCGTGACACATACTTGCGTGTCTAATCTTATAATCCCGCCAACTAAGATCTGTAAGGGAAAGACGTCGTTATGGAGAACTCGTGAGGTGTCTCTAATTGTGGAATGCCTTAACTAATCAATTAAAAATGCATTCATCAATCAATCTGAATTTCGAAGGTTTTCATGGATAATTATGTTTCTTCTTACAATACTGATAGGTGTGCCTATAGGCTATATGAAAAGGTTTGATTGTACTTTCATATTACTCGTAGATGGGATCGTTGAACCTATAATAAAACTCAAAGTGACGCCTTATTTTTTATTCTACTTTTTCCATTATGGCCGCCATCACTAAAAAAAAGGAGTTGTGAACTCTCCGTTACTGGTGTAAATGCCTTTGTGCCTTCATCGGGGGTTGCCAGTAACAATTTGCCAATGTTAGAAGTACTAATTGGGAAAACCCCCAGGATCGGAAAAAAATTATTAGGTAATAATAACATGTACTTAATAAATTATGTACAAAAAATAATAAATTATTATAATAAATTATGTACAAAAAGGTTGTAAAAATATGGACCCCCCACCTTCTCATGGCAAATTGCCTTTTGGACAAAAGAGACAATCCTCTAAACAATTTGGGGTGTAAACTTTACCGTTACTATGATCAATTTTGTTATTGCATTCTTTTAAATAGAATTAAAATTTATATTTTCTTTCTGTGTTTCAGGTATGATTCCTTGACCGGGATACCAAGTGCACAAAGAACAGTGGCTTTCGAAAAAGCTTGTGTTCTATTTAATTTGGGGGCACTTCATACACAGATTGGCGTTCGACAAGACCGGCGAACTGGACCGGGTTTGGATGCAGCGGCAGATAGCTTTTTGCGGGCAGCTGCCATTTTTAAATACGTATTGGAAAACTTTACCAATGCTCCGAGCATGGACCTTGCAGCCGAAATGCTTGAAGCCCTTGTCCTACTGATGCTAGTAAGTATTGATTTAAAAAAAATTAAGAAACAAACTTTTTATTAAACTCTTCAAAAATAACAAAGTTAAAAATAAGTTTTATTCTTAGTGTATAATTAACGTCCTGTGCCTCGGTATCTAGCGCTATACTGTACTTGTCGGAGACTTGGCCATCGACTGATACACAGACGATAAAGGTTGATGTTGACGATACGCCTCCGTGAAATAGAACGCGTCAGATTGTTTGACAGGATACGAAATTCAGAGATCCCTCAAATTGTTACCCCTATCTGAGCTGCTCGAGTTTCGATTTTTGTGTTAGTATGTTCTCATACTCCGCCTACCCTCTCAAACACCCACCCTTCTCATTTTCAACTTTGACTGAGCTGGAAAAGCCCTAGAGGTAGCCTACGCACTAGTTGGACGCACGCCACGCACGGTCGACTTTTTTCTCCGAGTATTGACTCCAGCGAAAGTCAAATCATCGCCCAGGACAGACTGCTCTAGAGCAGACTAACGGAACTGATGTTTGGTTTTCATTGGCTGGTGACGCTGCTGATCTGGAGTTTTTTTCTGCTTGCTCAGGCCTTCAGTTCTAGTTTGTATACATACATGTGAAAGATGTACATCTAACGGCTTCTACAGCCCTGCTCAATCTGGTCTTTTCAAAACCTGAATGTGACCCATTGCCGAGTCCTGGATAACCCCTGTATGCTGGTGCCACAAAGCGCTTCTGGCACCACTTCAGGAGATCCGGAATAAGGAATAAAGAGCGAGTTGTACTTCTGAATTTTGCCAGAGTTTAAGTGAAAAGTTAGATGCAGCTTGGATGAATATTTTCTACTAATGCATGAACTCAACTTCTTCCAGAAAGCTTTATTGTACTGTGCTTCTTTGTCCAACCAGTTGGACAGAAACTTGGAGACACAGCTTAGTCCAAGTATCTTTTCTCCAGCTGTGGGTTCAATTTTTAGCTCAGTTCTGCTTGCCGAATACGAACTGAAGGATTGCTTCTTTCAAATGATTTAAGTTTTTTCATTGTTTGTTTAAGTAGAGACTCGCACGCTGGTGTTACAGGCCATGTAAACACCAGTTAACACCATGTTTACACCAGTAAAAATCAATGTATTGAAATGTAAATCAGCAATGAACCTTTTTCTTTCTGGTGCAACGGCACATTCGGCACAATTTCAGGAACGCCTTTTTATTGTGGATTTTTTTGTTAATTATCGTTTTCAGAGAAATTTCACTATACTCCTGTCAGAGGCGTTTTAGGAGAGGGAAAAAGGGGGCACTTGCCCTGGGTGCAGAAGCTTTAGTTGTTCAAAATTTCAAACAAACCGCCTATCGGTTATAATCGTTTTGTAATTTTAGATTTTTTTTTTTTTTAATAAAGTAGAGGGCCCAGTCAATAAACGAGAATAAAAAATAAAGTATTAATTAATTACTAAAATGAAAAATTAAATAAATCATTAATAAATCAATAGATTGAAAATAATTTTTTAATAAATGAAAAATCTGTTAAAATTTGGTCTGAAAATTCTGTGGGAAACAGGGTGAGGGGTGGTAATCAATATTTCTCCCCGGGTGTAAGAGAGGCCGGAACTGCCACAGACTCCTGTTGCATCGTAAATTAATCATGTCAAATAGTCAGTTTTCTTTGAAATTACCTGATTTAGGCACAATTTCGCCAGACGTTATAGTAAAGTAGCGCTTATCATTCTTAATACCCATTCTATTGTGCCGAAGATCCGGCGCTTATGGGCCTCCCATTTTTTTCATTCAGCCTTTTTAAGCATCCCATTCTCTTGGTAAGTTTGTCGAAAGACCTTCCTAGTTATTTGCGTCGAACTGTCGTGTCAGTTCTCTGTTGCATTGGTATGACCGTCTAAAACAGGAAATTATTTAACAAATCAATTGTACTCTTTTCTTCCATGAAGAGGAAGTACAATTTGTTTCACGGTTGAAACAATCGCTGGGATTATGAATATATTGTGGTGTATATTCTATTGTGCAATTTAATTGACAGGAACATTCTTCTTAAAACCTTTCAGAGACTTGCCAAGTATTTAGGGTATGGTGCAATCTTTTTATTTTATTTATTTTCAACTTGTATTGTACAGACTAAAATTTTGCAGTGACTACAGACATAAATAGGGGGACAGAAGAAATATTCTCCCGTCTAGTGCCTTCAGAAAAATTGTAAAGAATTTTGATAGGATTTTTTTATATTTATTTTTTGTTACTTCCTCTATGTGGTTGATTTCTGTTGCCCAAGTTGTAATTGCGTGTTATATGATTTATTACACATCATGGCACTTTGCTCTGTCTTGTCTTAGGGGGCCAGTCTGCGAAGGGTGACTCTTTCACTTTCCTATTTTGTGTGTGTTTTTTCCATTTCTTGCTCTTCTGTTTGTTATTCATTCTCTGTGCATTCCTGGCCATTAGAACTTGTGAAGGGTATATGATGATCAACGCCGTATTTATGGAAGGAGGGCTTGGGCTTTTTAAACCCTCCCCCACCATTTTCCCTCCGACTCGTAAAAACATAACAAAATGCATATAAATAAATCTTTGATATGCTCTCAAAGTTTGCTTGTAACCCGCTCCCTCCACCCCCAAAAATAGCCACCCCTAAATAAAAATCCCGGCTTCTGCCTTGATGATGATGATGACGATGCTTCTATTATTTGCTGTTGCTTAGGAATAAATATCTATCTATCTATCATAGAACTTCCAAAGGAAGTTCCGTGGTATAATTGATAAAGCACATCCTATGAATCCCAGGAGCCTTATCGCTAAGACGGTAAATCATATACACTCTCCCCTGCTGCTCTAAATGTTAGACCGATTAGTATCTATGGCTATAGCTATTTCCGATTAAAGGTTGTTGGGTGTATGAGGGGTGTTCAATCTTTTACGTAATTGGAATTTTTTATTTTGAAATCTATTTCAAGCACCCTTAAACTTAAAAACCTTTACAATGAATTTAAATGTTTAAAATATGTTTTTTCTTCTTCCCATTCCTTTAAAACTTAAAAAGTCACTTTAATGTTTATATATGATCGTGGATCATGGCTCATCCAGATCATGGCTTCTCAAGCATTGAGCACAACTCAATTAAGCATCTCCTAACTGAATGTCAGAGACAGCGGCGTCAATTTCTGGAAATTAGGGGGAGGGACAAAAATACATTTTCCAGAATCTAGGTGGGGAGGGGGGACAATTTTGTTGCCTTTCCGGTTTTTTCAATGACAGTACCAAAAAAACCATTATCCGTGAAAATGCCGAAAAAGTTATCATAAAAAGTCTAGGGGGACGTGAAAATACTCAGGGATTCAAATGCTCCCCTCTCCAAGATTATGCCACTGGTGAGAGGCAATAAAATCTTGGCAAAATTGTTGAAATGTTTTGGAATTGGTGGGAAAATCAGAAAATGGAATTCTTGTTTCTCCTGGAGATCTGTTTTAGGGAATCCTCTACTCTCTGCGCATGATTATGTGAGTAAAAGTAGGTTGAAAATTGCTACTCTTGTATGAAGGAGAATTTTACTTGTATAGATTTCAAAATTCCGAAGGATATCATAATTCCGAGCTCGTTGTTTTCTGTGTTTTATCAGTGTCTTAAGTGTTATGAACAACTCTTTGGTACATTTTTTAAGTTTAATTTACCCCCCACCGAACAAAAATACTGGCCTTTGCACCTTCTCCTGATCTTTTAGGACATTTAGTTCGATTCGATCCGCCGCGGAAAAAACAAACAAAAACATTGGAAACTTGTAGAAATGTTTTTATTGGGAGAGAGGAGCCCGAAAAAAACTTGCGAACGGGAGGAGGCTAAGGCTTGAAACAGAACATTAAAAAATTCGTGATAAAGACTACTTTTGTGTGTAACGTAATTACTCTTGGGGATGAAATTTTCAGGTTAATAAATTTACAATTTCTTTTTCCTTGACGGGAAAGTTAAATTTCTTTTCTGATGCGAGTTGTAACCGAGGCTTTTGATTGATTGATCGATCAATCATATTTAGCTTGACGAATTTTGTTGATCATTTTCTAAACGCAGTACAATTGTCCTGAGTTACAGATAAGTTTTAGAGAATTAGCTTTTTAATAACTTTCTGACATCTTTCAACATAATAACAGGTTCGACTTCTGGGGATTGCCCTAGAATATATCTTGGGGTGGCTGAACCCTTTGAAAAACAACCCTTTGCCGAATTTTTCTTTTCTGTTTCAAGTATATAATTACATGCTTTTGAGTATGTGATGGCTAAAAAGATCCTTCCGATTCTTAGACCCCCCCCCCTACCGACCAGTCTGCTAGAGCCTCCGCAAATCAAACACTTTTCTAAGATTCCCCCCATCATTGTCTAAATTTAAGCTATTTTATAAAATTCACCAGTTTCCTTGCATTCCCAAACATCTTTGCGCTTGTTATTTATATAAACCATTTAATTTTTTTATTCTTATTGTTTTAAATCCTTGTTGGTATTTGAAACGAAAGGTGAGTGATTCAGAGCAAGTAATTTATGGTTATGGCTACAACGGTTTACTTAGTTGTTTTATTTTTCTTTTTTTTTATCCCATCCGATTTTGCGGTTTTTGCTTTAGGAAGTTGTTTCAACAGCTTTAGTCACGAAGTAAACTCGGATTGTTTTTGTTTTTTTTTTTAGTTTTTGGTATGTATTTACTATTATCATTTTTTTTTTACCTAATGCCAGTGTACTGAGATGAAAGCAGGGAATTACTTAACAACTTCAAAAAGAATTTTCGCATACCGATCACGGAGCGGAGAGTACGTGTACAGCATACACGTAGCGCAGGCACCAATCTCCCGACTCTCTCCCTTCGGCCTGGAGTGTAATGCATGGTTCGAATCATATCACCTCATGCTTTCCATGTTTTTGCCCCAGATGTCTTAAAACAACTAGTTCGGTGAATTATTGTTTTAGATGTTCACAACAGAACCATTTACCTTGTTTAGGAAATAATAAGAATTCCTTACCTAATGGAGCTGGGGAATATCATCATTTTTCTACTCATTTGCGCTTCTTTGATGTGTTTTTTTACCCCTTCCCCAGAGGGAGAAATTATGCGTAGATCCTCACGTTTCTTAGATATCACTTCCTTGCAGTGACGCCCATAAGGGGGAAAGGAGTTAGATGAATTTGCTCCCCTTGATTTTTGTCCTCCTCCTAGATTTTGGAACATACCTTTTTCTGTATTTCTTTTGTTGTCATTTGAAAAGATCGAAAAGAAAAACCAAATTGCTTCCCTGTATTTAAAATAATTCGTAAAATACTTATTATCTCCCCCTTAAAATTCTTGAATAGGAATCACTGCTTCCATACATGACAAATGGACAACAAAGGGCAACATTTTGGCCCCGTATAGTTAGATTTCATAGTCTTTGTTAATAAAGGAAAAGAAAAAATGGAAACAAATCTTTAGGCTTAACCCTATAAGAACCTCTAGTTTTAAAAATGATTTTCAATCCCTGATTTCAGTAAATCTTTAAATTCTAAAATGCATAGCCGAAATGGCACAACGGAGAAACTAAATTTTCGTTCTGAATAATTTACTGTAATTTTGGATAAATCCATTCATAAATGAATTCTTTAAATCACTCTCTTTGGCACAGGGTATGGGTTAAAGAGCTTGCATGTTAATGACAATGTGATACTTATTTAAATTAAAAATTAAAAATTCAAGTCCCTTTCTTCCTAATTCTCAGGCTAAAGGAAGGGAGTGCCTGTTTGTGAAATTGTCTGTATATGGAGCTAATAGTAACATAACACTTAATACATACAGTTAAAGAGAAAGAAAAAATAGAGGAATGAGAGAGTACAGTGTTGACAGATCTGAAACAAATGACGATTTCCTTATTAGTGACACTTAAGGACTGTCTTTATATTTAAGGACACTAACGGACTGGAAACAAAAAAAACGGACTGGAAAGAGAACTTCGTTCTCTTTTGTTTGAATGAATTTATATTCTCACTTCATTCTTTTTGTCAGTCCTGGTTGAACTTCGTTGAAGTAAGGATGCTAGGGCTGTTTTTAAAAAAAGTTTTTAAAAAACATTATTTAGTTTTAATTCTCACATTTAATGTAAGTTTATTTATATATCCATATTTTCTCTCTTGTTCTCATATTGTGCTGAAGACGGCCCATGGAAATAGGGCCGAAATATTCACAGAACTGATTTCCCCTGTCTTGAAAAGATTTTCCCTATTGTTTCTACTTTGTATTTGTTTGTTACTTTCTTTAACAGATAACATTAATGACAATATGATACTTATTTAAGTTCCAACATTTTAAATTCAAGCCTGTTTTCAGAACATCGTAAATACATGTGACAGTTCTGAAACAAATGACAATTTCCTTATTAATGACACTTAAGCACTGTCTTTATATTTAAGGACACTTACGGACTGGGAAGAAACGACTTTCTTTAATGGATAACATTAATGACAATATGATACTTATTTAAATTCCAACATTTTAAATTACAGCCTGTTTTCAATATATTGTAAATAAATGTGACAGTTCGGAAACAAATGACGATTTCCTTAACAATGATACTTAAGGACTTTATATTTAAGGACACTTACGGACTGGAGAGTAAGTAATGACTTTCTTTAATGGATAATATTAATGATAATATGATATTTATTTAATTCCAATATTTTAAATTCAAGTCCGATTTAATGCATTGGAAATACATGTCAAATTTCTGAAACAAAGGACGATTTTTTTTTATTAATGATACTTAAGGCCTTACTTTATATTTAAGGACGCTTACGGACTGGAAAGTAATTACTTTCTTTAATCGATAATATTAATGACAATATGATACTTATTTAAATTTCAATATTTTAAATTCAAGTCCGTTTTTAATACTTTAGAAATATATGTCACATTTCTGAAACAAATGACGAGTTCCTTAATAATGATACTTAAGGACTTACTTTATATTTAAGGACACTTAGTAAAAGATAAGGACTAGAAAGAAATGACTCTTTCCTACACAATATTAATGAAAATTTGATACTTATTTAAATTCCAACATTTTAAATTCAATTCCATTTTTTTATTCTCAGGCTCAAGCAAGGGAGTGTCTGTTTGAGAAATTGTCCCTATATGGAGCTAACAACAATGCGAATACACCTGATAGATCTAGAAAAAGAGAAAGAAGAAACAGAGGAATGACGGAATACAGTGTTGACAGGTCGGAAACAAATGACGATTTCCTGAATAATGACGAGGATGATTTTGTTGCCTCATTTGAAAGTGCCCAAGAAGCTGCTGAGGTAAGCCTTTTTTTTTATTTTTAATCACGAATGTATCGCGGTATTATGTATCGTGTGATACACGACAGCATCACGAAATGCATTTCATAGTGTTGTTTTCTAGTCAAATCAGACACTTTATAGAGACATTCATTTTAAGGTAATTAAAATTAAACTTATTTATAAAATAGTAACCAATTGGAAGTTCGTTAAAGTCTTCATATGTCTTCGAAGGGGGGGGGGGCAAGTTTGGAAGTTCCCCTTTCTATCTCGTCTATTCCATCTCGTCTTTCCATCTTACCTTTCTATTTCAGCCTTATCTAAAGACGAAACCAAAACTTTAATTATGGGGATAATGTAGTATACTAAAAATAGAGTAACGAGACCTCTTTGTAATGTTTCTATTTTTATTACAGCTTATTATTATCTCTCTTGAATTTAGCCAGATAATAGAGAGCGTTTTTTTTTTTTTTTTAATATTCTTTCGTAACACCTTTCTCTTCTTCTTGAAATCAGAATCTTACATTTTTCCTATCAAAAACTTGGCAGTCGTAGCAGAAACGAAAGTGTATGCAGAACAATTCACAATAGACAGATGCAATTCCAGTTTATTATACTAGCTGATTCACCTGTTTATTGAGTGAGCTAAAAGTACACAGCTCATATTTCAATTACACCTCAAAAGAAACAACTAAAGATACTGCAAGTTGATTCAAAGTGCCAAGACAGTGAAGATAAAATATGATTGTACTGATCAAGGACGTATCCGGGGGGGGGGGGGGGGCTGAGCCCCATTGTAAAAACATAGCAAAACCGTATAACAACAACTTGTTGATGTGTTTTCAACAGTTTTTTTTTGTATAACCTGTCCCCTTCCCCCCACGAAAAATACTCCTCCACCCGTAAAAAATCCTAGATACGGCCCTGGTACTGATTAATAAGTAAGTTAAGCAACCATGTACGTCCTGGGGCGAATACACAATTAAAAGTTGTTTTTTTTTGGGGGGGGTAGTATAAAAAAATGGGTTTCCTCATTGCAATATTTGAGCCATCCGACCCTGTAATTAGCATAATTTTTATCTTCTGGGTGGGCATCTGCCCCCTAAAACCACACTCTGAACCCATGTGCAGCTAAGCAGCGGCGTGGCGAGTGTAGTAGTGGTGGATCCCCAATTGAAAATAGTCATGGGTGAAAAATCAGCAGAAAAAAGTTACAAATACCAAAAATTCAAAATGTTTTGATTTGGATGTCCTTGGTAATTTTAAAAATGACTTGGAAAATATATAGTGCTGCTATCTTTGAAAATTGGTGTCAATTTACGAAAATATTGGGGTGGGGGCAAAATGTATTTTTCAAAAATCAGGGTAGGGGCAAATTTGTCGTTTTTTCAACTTTTTCCAACTAAAACAACGAAAAAGGCATTTTTTGAAAGAAAATTTCCACAGAACCATATTTTCAAAATATAAGGAAGTGCAAAAAGTCTGGGGGCACGTGCCGCCTCCCCTCCCCTAATTGACGCCACTTTCTCTGAAAATAAACTAATATTTTACTACCTTTTTTCGCTTGTAATTACTTCGCTATACGATAGATTCGAAGGACCTGGGAACTTAATTGAAAACAAAGTATTATTCATTTGATTAATATACAACAATCAAGTATAAATTGAAAATAATTAAATTTATAAACTGAACTTTAAGTGTTCATTTTTGGGGCACTAGGCCCCCTATTATTGAGTGCGCTAACCCATAAATCATGTTTAAATACACGTGAATTCCGGGAAAAACTTCTTTAATTTTTTTTTAAAATATCAATTGTATGCCCTCACTATTTATGGAATAAACACACAGACAATAAGCACAATAAAAGAATCTTGGGTACCGCCAGGGAAGGGCTAGTGGGTGATGCTCCACTACTCCTAGAAATTAAGAAGGCATTTAACAAATGGGGAAGGTGAGAATTCTCCCATTCAGATTCTCAAAACAAAGCTCATTGTCAAGACCGTATCCAGGACGGGGGGGGGAGGAATGGAGTTAAATTTTCTGAGGACACTTTCGATGGGTGTACATAGGAATGTTCATTTAGGTACAAAAAAGCTAACACACTACTGATATTTCTAATACACTTTAAAAACAATCTAAAAACTACATTTAAAATGCGAATTAAAGTGAATTATATAAAATGTAGTCAAGGCCGTGTAGGAGGCTAAGGGATTTTACCCTACCCTTCAATGTATGTTCGACTCCTGAAAACGTAACAAAATGCAGACAAATAGGTTTTTGATGCATTTTTATGTAAATACCCCCCTGCTCCAAACAAAAATCTAGGATACGATTTTGAATGTAGTTAGTTTCATCAAATTTTGGATGACTAATTTTTTCAATAGCGACATTATAAAAGGTGTCAGTTCTCTTTCATAGATCTAAGAACTAATAATGGTGATGGTGATTTAAAGTGCCAACGACAGTGGAAATGAAGTCTTGATTTTTAAGTGGTTGACCGGGAATTGCACAACCATATACGTGTTTAAAAATTAGGAAACATTGTGAACTCAGTTTTTAAGCAAAAAATTTTCATGTGAAGCTATGCAGTGTTTAGAAGTTATGCTGGCTTCAAATACAAAAGAAGATGCATGGCTGAAAAATCAGCGAAAAATGAGCTAAAAATATTTGAGCCGAATCAGCTTAAAAAGGTTTAGCTTTAGTTTAAAGGCTTGGTCATCTTTGGGAGAATCAGTAGATTGGTAATATTTGAAATTTTACAGAAAAAAAGGGTTTTCAAAAATAACTAATTTAACGAAAATAATTAACAATTAGAATTTGTTTCTGTCTAGTTTAATATCGCTCTTTACTTTTCTGGAAAACTTCTTTTTCGGAAAGTTCCTTTCAATTAGTAAGAAACAGCAATCTGGAATATACATATAATGACAATGTAACGATCACGATAGTTAATGGAAAGAACCTCTATCAGCAATTTTATTTACGGAAGCTGATCTTGAAGGATTTCCAAATAGAAACCCTATTTGAACTCATTTCCTTGTTTCAAAAGAAACCTCAAAATTTCATAAAAATCTTATTATCATACCTTGACGTGAACTTTCAAGGAAATATTAAAGTGAATTAATGTTCGATTTTATATGTAATTATTGTAACACCTGTAGTGTCTGGTATTTAATACGCAATTCTAAGTGACAAGGTCACCAAGCTTTAAAAAATAGTAGATAGTTTAGATATTTTATTCATGGTTTAAGAAGAAAGTTTGACAACACTTTTTTTCTGTAATCAAGGCCATTTACAGGATTTTGTCCAGGGGTCGGGGGTATTGTTTTTTTTTGGGGGGGGGGGAGTACCCAAAAACTTTGTCGGAAAAAGTTTCCAGGGGATGGGGATTAACTAGAAAGTCAGTGGCATAAACAAGACTAAACTATAAATCAGTACTTCTGTTGTCGAATCAAATAGTTCGTGTTAACGAATTGTAAGTAAGGAGCAACATGGCTCAACGGTAACTGAAACTCTAAAAAACGGAATTTTGATAAAAGTAAATATACCAAAATAATCGGCTTATTTTGCCGAATATTTGTCTGAGAAAATTTGCCTGATTTTCGAAAAAAGGGTGAAACACTCCCTAAAAGCCAAAGGAGCTTAATGGAAATCACACCATCAAATTCAGCGTATCATAAAACCCTACTGTAGAGGTTTTCAGCTCTTATCTGCAAAAATGTGGAATTTTGTATTCTTTTTTTGTCAGATGAAAGGTCATGGGTGCGTGCTTATTTGCTTTTTTCTAGGGGTGATTGTATCGAACCAGTGGTCCTAGAATATCGGAACAGGATTCATTTGAACAGAAATTAAACGTTATAGTCGCTCTTTTAAGTAAAGCAAAGATTGGAGGGTAACTAGCCCTCCTCCCCTGCCCCTTTTTCCCCAAAATCGCCTGACTAAAATTTTATGAACCATTTTGCTCAGCATAGTTGAATAAGTCCCAACACTATGCCCTTGGATATAATATGATCAGGGGGGTTCAAACCTAGAACCCTCTTCCCTCCTACATGCGGCCTAGGGTTTTGCTCTTGTGTTGGTTCGGTTTTTCAAAACTTGAAAATATGCTTAATTCAAATTTAGTTTTGAGTTCATTGGATTAGATTAAAACAAGCTAGTTTAATCAACTGCCATTTTTTTGTGGAATGGGACGATTAATGCTTGTTCAAAAGTTTCTTCGAACATAAACAGCAAATAACCAAACGACATGCTCGAAGTGGATAATTTTTCGGGCGTTTTTTTTTTTTTTTTTTTTTTTTTTTTTTTTTTTTTTTTTTTTTTTTTTTCATTAATCCTTATTTTAGGGAAGTTTCTAATCAACTTTTTAAGTTGGGAGTCATTCAAATGATTTAACATCAAAATCAAAAAAGTAGAGTCAACGTAATTTTAGAAAGGAGATTCAGGCTTATCCCCTTCCCTTGCTTCTCCTAATTCCAAGAACTTCACGATCTCGCCTATAATTTTAGGGTTGCCAATCGGGGCGGGGGCAATTGTGTCCCCTAGACTTAGCCAATAATATGGTTATTTTCATTAAAAATTGTCTTTTTTTGGTATTTTCATTGGAAAGAATCGAAAAATAACAAAATTGTCTACTAGATTTTGAAAAATACACCATGCTCCACCTCCCCCCCCCAAACAAACAAATATTATCGTGAAATGACACCCGTGCATAATACCCGATGTTTTTCATAGAATTCACTTGCATGTTGCCTTTTTACGTAATTAGTTCTCTTAGAATGGTGGCAAATCTCAATATGACTTCCCACATTTATGGATGGCGTGGGGGGGGGGTGTAATCGATTTGGCTTCTAAACATACCCAATAGATAATTGTATCAATCTCAATGGGTTATTGTCTATCAATCGTCGGAAAGAATTCATCCATATAACCGAGTGTCACGGAAGTAGTTTTCAAGTAAATTATATATTTGTAGCATTTATTGCATGTTTTTATTTCTGATTGACAAAAACCGTTGAACCTAAACGTCAACACATCATAAGGTTTATTATTTTCGACGTTCAAACGTTGATTGTTTTCTGCAATTTATCTTTAACACAGTATGCATACTCATGTATAAGGGATATTAAACAATTCTTTTGTTTCCACCACATAATTGGAAAATCACGACCCAGGGGTCCCGACACTACGCCACCTGATGTACATCTTAAAGCACCACATATCAAACAGTTCGTGGTAACGAACTGTAGTAAGGAGCGACCCGGCTCAATAGTAACCAAAACTCTAAAAAATGGAATTTTGATACCAATAGCTATATCAAAAGAATCGCATTTTAATGCTGGTTTTAAATATATAAGTTTCATCAAGTTTAGTCTTACCCATCAAAAGTTACGAGCCTGAGAAAATTTGCGTTATTTTAGAAAATAGGGGGAAACACCCCCTAAAAGTCATAGAATCTTAACGAAAATCACACCATCAGATTCAGCGTATCAGAGAACCCTATTGTAGAAGTTTCGAGCTCCTATCTACAAAAATGTGGAATTCTGCATTTTTTGCCAGAAGGCAGATCACGGATGCGTGTTTATTTGTTTATTTGTTTTTTTTTTTTTTTTTTTTTTTCCAGGGGTGATCGTATCGACCCAGTTGTCCTTGAATGTTGCAAGAGGGCTCATTCTAACGGAAATGAAAAGTTCTAGTGCCCTTTTTAAGTGACCAAAAAAATTGGAGGGCACCTAGGCCCCCTCCCACGCTAATTATTTTCCCAAAGTCAACGGATCAAAATTCTGAGATAGCCATTTTATTCAGCGTAGTCGAAAAACCTTATAGCTATGTCTTTGGGGACGACTTACTCCCCCACAGTCCCCGTGGGAGGGGCAACAAGTTACAAACTTTGACCTGTGCTTACATATAGTAATGGTTATTGGGAAGTATACAGGCGTTTTCAGGAGGATTTTTTTGGTTGGGGGGGGGGGTTGAGAAGAGTGGGATATGCTGGGGGAACTTTCCATTGAGAATTTGTCATGGGAGAAGAAAACTTCCATGAAGGGAGAGCAGGATTTACTAGCATTATTTAAAAAAAAATTAAAAAATAAATGTGAAAAAGCTTTTTCAGCTGGAAGTAAGGAACAGCAATAAAACTTAAAACAAACAGAAATTATTACCCATATAAGGGGCTCACCTCCTTATGATACCTAGCTCTTTACGCTAAAGTATTTTTAGTAATTTCAACTATTTATTCTACGGCTTTTGTGATTCAGGGGTCATTCTTAATGAATTGGGATAAAATTTAAGCTTTAGTGTAAAGAGCGAGGTACTGACGATGGGGCGAATCCCCTCATATATGTAATAAAAACATGAGAATACAAAATTTCTTTACGTAAGCTAATTTATAAGTTACGTAAATCTTTTACCAATAAAAAGATTCGTAAAAAATTAAAAGTTCTAGTTGCCTTTTTAATTAACCAAAAAATCGGAGGGCAACTAGGCTTCGCCCCCGCTCTTTTTTTCTCAAAATCATTCGATCAAAATTATGAGAAAGCCATTTAGCCCCCCAAAAAAATATGCAAATTTCGTTTTGATTATTCCTTTGTGGAGAGCCAAAATCAAAACATGCATTGATTCAAAAACGTTCAGAAATTAAATAAAAAAAAACGAGTTTTTTTAACTGAAAGTAAGGAGCGACATTAAAACTTAAAACGAACAGAAATTACTTCGTATATGAAAGAGGCTGCTTCCTCATCAATGCCCCGCTCTTTACGCTAAAGTTTTTTACTGTTTTAAAAAGAAGAATTGAGAGAAAGAGTCAAACTTTAGCGTAAAGAGCGGGGCGTTGATGAGGAAGCAGCCTCTTTCATATACGAAGTAATTTCTGTTCGTTTTAAGTTTTAATGTCGCTCCTTACTTTCAGTTAAAAAAACTCGTTTTTTTTTAATTAATTC
The DNA here is from genome assembly GCF_032884065.1 of Artemia franciscana. Lineage (NCBI taxonomy): Eukaryota > Metazoa > Arthropoda > Branchiopoda > Anostraca > Artemiidae > Artemia > Artemia franciscana. The sequence continues at coordinate 38,534,618 of NC_088873.1, forward strand.
GCACCAGGCGTGAAAAGCTTCTCCCACATATGGTGCCGCAATTTTTTTAAACGATTACCCCTTGACAGGCACGTACGCAGGAATTTTTTTTCGGGGGGGGGCAAAACCTTCGAAACAGCAGATATAAAGTAGTACTTTTTTATTTAGTAATGCAAAAAGCAGGTATATCGGAAAATGCAGATTAACTTTAATCTCTAGTATCGTAGCAGATGGGGGGGGGGAGAAGACTGAAGCCTCAAAAGTATTGGATTCTGTGGGGGGTAGTTCTTTTATTGCAAAAACGTAGATTTTAATGAAAAATTATATTTTCCAAAATTGATCCATTAAAAGCTGTACTTTATCCTGAAAGGGGGGGGGGGGGTAAACGCCCTAATATCAAGGATAATTCTATTTTGCTGTGGAAAGCAAACTCTCTTAAAAAAAAAATAACAGCACAATTGCTAATTACTTCAAAGAGGGTAAAAAGTTAGACAGAAAATGGGCTAATAATTGGGCAGTGACTTGACCGGATAATGGCACGCTGTAAAATCCCCCAAAAAAGGCTTCACACATGTATCTAGATTCTTAATAAATGTCCTACTTTTGCCAGAAATCCCAAGAAACCATGGGGAAATTAAACATTTCACAAAGTTTCGGGGGGGGCCCGAAGCCCCTCCCCCCTGCGTACGTGCCAGCCCCTTGATTATAAAATCCACTAATACGCCTTCTTTATAAGTTTTCTTTGATGTTTATTCTATGGTTAATTGGTTATAGCAACTCACATATAGATCTACCAAATTGGGTTCCATATGTCTTTGTTTTCATCACAATGAAACAGAGAGTCTACTTGTAAACAATCTTGCGACTCAAAAACTTTTTGTTTTTACTTTTTGCTGGTTTAAAGTTTTACACAGGAGGTTTTGAAATCGATCATTCTTTAAAAAGATGGTATCTGTCTCCCCAGAAATAAGAAACAATACGAAGAAACTTACAATAACTTACCACGAACTTACGATAAACTTACCAAATTACGTCATAGAGGCAAACCAGTGAAGTAAAAGCATCTTTTAAATCGACAATCAGCTCCTTTTTGGTTTAAACCCCTTCAAAAAGTGAGGTTCTGCCTATTACGAACCTTTTTTGTTGATGTTTTCCCTTATTTTAGAATATTGAATTCAGGCTGTCTCGGCAGTTGACTTATTCTAGAATATGATTTATCATAGAAAATAATAGTAAATCAGATTTGAATGTTTTTATTTTTAAACTGTTACTGTTAAACCCTAAGGTAATATCTTATATTTCCACACCTCTAAGATAGCACCCAGAAACGTTCCGAGGTGATCTCAAAGAGAGAATAAGCAGGGGAAAGTATGTTCAACTATAGTTCTTCATACCTACATTTTCCTGTGGATCCTCCCTCTCAAAACAGCTTTGAGAAATAATGGTTCTCAACTCTTTCTTTTATACCAACAACATACCTAGCGGTCAGTTTAAAGGAGTCAGAGACCTGGTTAAATTTAAAACAATTTTTTTGGTAATACCTGAGAAGTCCTAGGTAGTATTGTAAACTTTTGAATGCAATCTAGGTACTAAAAATGCTATGTATTTAAATGTAATTGAGGTCAAGATGTCTTTGTAGAACACTGGGCTCTAGGATTCTAAGTAGAACGCTAAGGTTTGTAGAATTTATGATGTTTGTCTTCTGTAAAGAAAAGTAGGATATTGGGTTTATTACCAAAAAGGTAAAATATTTCAAAGGGCCAAAGTTCTAGCAAAATATAGACAAACATGTTTCTCAGGGTCAAGTTCTAAAGACCTTAAGAACCATTCATAAGTGGATGGATATTCAGTTTCTATTCGTGAATGAAACAAGATCATTTCCTGAATGGAACAGGATCAGTCCCTGAATGGTATATTCAGTTTCTCTTTAGACTTAATTGAGTCAAGTTATGTTGTACCTCCTCCAACGAGAACCCTAAGCTCTGAACGATTCGGTTACTTGCTTGCCATTACTAGATACTTATTAAAGTAAACTCACGACATCACCAAAAGGTTTACAGTAAATAGTTGTCAACTGCTTTTGTGGCACTACTCAGACCACTCATAGACACGGAACAAATTACTCATCATCATTACCATCGTTTTATAAATAAATTATCACAAATAACTGGCCAGAGCCCAGAAAAAGACAGGGTAAAAATCAAGAAAAACGAAAAAGAAACAACAAAAATAAAAAGATATTTTGACAACTACTAGTAAGGGACAAACAGAAATAACTGAAGATGGGAAGACTTCTGGCATTCAGTAGAAAACTCACGAATGCGCTCCTCAATAAACCCAACCGGGTTTACCAGTTGTTACTTTCTTTGCAGAAAAGGGTCACTTGTCCAAGTTGGAAGTTCTATTAAATCCTTCGCCAATTTAAAATAAGAATCAATTAAAATAAAGCAATTTAAATTCGCTTTCTCTTGAAAATACCAAACAGGAGCAAGGGTAAGTAAGTGAGGAATTGTTAGGCTATTATATAATTGAGAACGGTGATTGAAGGTAGTTTCAAATTGATTTGAACCTACTTTATTAACGATGTTATAAACGTAACTAGGGAGAGGCTCGCCATCCTGCAATCCCCCTCCCTGAAATCCCAAATGTTCGCTAATGTAGGGCACTTTTTATGTAAGTTATAAAATAAAAAGTGTTTTTTTGTCATTAGAATCTCCAGAAGAAAAAAACTGTGTCCATGTCAGAAGGAGATAGCTATTTTTTGTGCGCTATATTTATTATTTAATAATTTCTTATTTAAATGATTCATTGTAAAGTTAAAATAATATTTTTTCAAATAACTATTAATTTGACTGACTTATTTGACAAAATAAATTAGAAGCTGCTTGAGCGTTAAACCACGAAATATTCGTATATTCGTAATGCGGCAATTCGTAGTTGTTGCGACAAAAGTTCGGCTGGGGTAGTTTGTTTTTTAAACAGATTGATGACTTAATATAGGTTTTGTTTATGCAATTAAAAATGAACCACAAATTCACTTCGAATGCCAAAACCGCAAAATATTATGTTTCTAATTTTAATTTTCTTAAAGGAGTTAACGAACTTAAATATAGTATGTGCTTTCTCGTATTAATATCTCCAGAACCTTGCCCATAACCCAGCAATAAAATTATTTTTTTAAGTTAGACTAAGGCCTATGACTTTATGTTCAGAAAATGGTATGTGAACATGGGCATACGCATTAGACGATGAAAAAAAGATATAAACAAAGATAAACAAATGTTTAGATGGACCAAATCATGTTGAGTCACACCTTTTGGCCTAATTTGATGACTGTTCAACCCATCACTTAAATCAGTTGATAACCAACAACAATTGTCAGCTATTTTTCCAACAGCTCAACTTACATTTTGTTGCAGGTTGTGGTCAGAAACGCCAAAAATTATTTGTCAGATCTTTTTGTCTAAGGCTTTTGGTGAGGTCTCTCTCTAGTAGACTAATATAGCTTCTGGGAGGAGGTTGGCCCCCACTTTTTTTTCTTTTGTGCAGGTTAGAATATACTTTTATCGTTTATTTGTATATAAATTGTCATATTATCTGTCTTTTTTCGGTGTTGGTTAATTTTAATAATACTTTGGTAATAATTTGGCCATAAACTTGGTAATTTTTTACAGGTATCCGACAGTTATGACAGAGTGAGTCAAGCTTTTGACGTGGATTTAATTAAAGAATATGTCCCTGCACCTTGGCTGACCCTTGTTCGGGTAAGTTCTTTATTCGCTACATTCAGGTGCCACTACGACCATTGCCGCTGCAAGCTTTCTTCAGCCTGAAAGTTTGGCAAACTGATAAATCAGGTCGCTTTAGCAATTTAACATTTGTTTAATGCGAATTAAATATAATATTTCAATTAGTAATTTAATAATTAAAAACTGCAAGAGCCATTGACTATAGAGCGTTGCTAAGCAAAATTTGAAATTTCAAAACAAGTCTGATTACAAGCTATCTTTTCGATTTCAAGTAAAAACCGTAATTGGATCCAACGAAAGTCACTCTAAAAAAAGACCGATTTTACGGTTAGAGGAATTTCTAATTAATTCGATGATAAGACGGACCAGATTAGTATACGAATAAGAAAAGAATTCACAGAGAGTTCAAAAAAAGCACAAATGAAACTACTGAACATTTTGATGAAAAAATATCTTTTGTTATTAGCCCAATTTGAAATAAAATAGAAAACGAGAAAATGTACAATTAATGTTTTATGTTTCGTGGTTTCACTGGGAAGTGGTGAATAACTACAAAAAATAACTAGGGGGAAGTGTCCCCCTCCACTCATACATGACACCCCTTTATGCAAGTACTTCCAAATTCCCTCGTTAAGAAAGAAACGTTAAAAGGCATTACTTAGGTTGAGTTCCAATCAAACAAATTAATTTTATTCGGTCATTTAGTTAATTCAATAAAAGTCTTAAGAATGTATTCAAGTATTAAGTTAAACATAGAAATTCAAATACAAAGTCAAACATAGTTTCCTCTCAAAGAGTCGGGAGCAACCCTTTAGATTTGTAATTTAGTTCTTTGCGTAAGCGAAAGTTTATTAATCAGTACACAGTCAACTGTATAGCATTAGTATTAGGGGTTGGGTTAAGCCCAGGCATGGGAAAAGTTCCCTTACATATAAAATATTTTTATATGTAAAAATGGTATTTCAGACAAAATCTACCAACAACTTTCACAGGGCATGAAAACTGCCAAGTAGCATTGGTACTATGCTACCCCACCTTTGCACTTCGGGTTAAGCCTTTTATCTCAATATCTATATTTGGTCAGAAACTTGCAAAGAAGAGGAGTTTCGGGCCCATGCCCCTCCCCTCCAGAATATTCAGATGTTTATAATTGGTCCTTTTTTTTATGTAATTTGGTTGTTTTTCACTTTTGTTTTATTTATTTTTTTGTTTTATACTTTTGTTTTAAAAAGTATTTCTTCTGCTAAAAAGTGTTCCTTTGTAAATTATAAAAGACCTACATTTTATGATCACATTTTATATTAAAATGATCACATTTGATCACACTGATCACACTTTTATGATCACACAATGATCACATCACCAAATGATCACATTTTATATTAGGTCAAAAGTGAACACTACCGCGCCCTTGCCCACAGTCAAACTGGAAAAACCCTTCTTCTATATAAGGGTGAACTGGGACCACTGGTGAAAGAAACATTGGGCTATATGTATGCAGGAAGTCCAACTGAATTCACAACTGTTGATATCCGAATACCAAAGAATTTTGAGGAAAAAAGAATTTTAGGTAAGTTGTGCTATTGGTTAATTAACAAGTATTTCTAATCCTCGTTGCAAGAGACAAAAGGTCAAAGGAGGAAGGGACAACGAAAAGGCAAAAGAGTAAAATGAGAACCACTTAATGAACATTCCTAGGAACAAAGAATTTCTGAAAAAAAAAAGAACTAAACAAGACCAAATTTAAAAATAAAAAAACTAAAAATACTTGGGAGTCACTGAAAGGTGGTATGCTGGCCCAGGTCACTTGTAGGCTTTTTTTTAATGAAAACCTTTTTTATTTATGGATACATGTTTTAGCTTTCAGTATCACAGCACCGGTCTTTTCTAATTATTTTTCTTATCCTGATAAAAGAAATTGAATCTTACTGTCGTGATTTTCCTCTTCATTAAAAACAGAAAACAATAATTACTAATAAAATTAATCCATATTTTCATAAAGTATAAGCTCTCTTCATTTCCATGGCTATAAACGACACAACTGTACTATTATAAACCTCATATTCTGACAACTAGTTCTCCGAGTAGGAATTCCGAGGGTTGGAGGCCTTGTGCCATGACGAATCCTTAGGGGGAGCTAGGGGTTTTGAACCCGAATCCTCCGAAATATTTGTCTGACTCGTTAAAACGTATTAACACATTTAAGATTTCTTTTTGAAGTTTTTTGTACCCCCCCCCCCAAAAAAAAAATACTACCCCTCCTGAACAGCAATCCCAAATACGCCCTTGCCCTAACACATAAATGTTCCCAAAGATAAACCTGGGTCTTGACAGGAGACGGATTTCGCTTTGATTGGCAAATTTCTTTTCGCTCAATAAAAGGAGTCTTAATGTAGGCAAATATTTGGTTCGTTTTTTGGGGGGATAAAAGTTGAAAAAAGTACCTGATTTTGGTCGGTAATTTTATGCCTGAAATAAAAGCTTCTTAATGTATTGGTAAAAATATAATATTAAAAAACTGGGTTCTGACAGAAGTCAAATTTTGTATTGACAGGATAATTTTGTTTTGACAGGCAGATTCCACGTTTTTCGAAAAAAATAGTTATTAAAATTTTTAAAAATATTTACGAAAACTACCATATTTTACCGAACAAGATTTAAATTGAACGTTTTCGCTTGATGGTTTTAGGGTATTAAAAAGTAGAGTTGTGACAAAGAGTCAAACTTTAGCGTGAAGAGCAAGGTGATGAAGAGGGGACAACTCCTTTACTATACGGAATAATTTCTGTTCGTTTTAAGTTTTAATGTCGCTCCTTACTGACCCAGAAGACGGGTGCAGTTCGAGGGCATCATAAATGCCACTCCTTCCATTTCAACGAGTCAAAATTTACCGTAGCTTTTAAATCTATTAATATACGAGGTATCAAAATAGTCTCTAAAATATATTCTCTGGTACACAGTGAAGGTCCGGTTTTTTACTCTTGTCGTAAATGCAGAATAGATGGAATGTGGAAGTACGACTTTGGTGAATTTAAAAGTGGATAATCGTCCTTTGGCAGGTGTATCTGATCGGTTGGAAGGTCACAACGCTGTTTTTTTCTTTGAGCGTTATGACCGTCGTATCAGAGGTGGAGTTGATTAAAACATATCTTCTGGAGGAAGTAATAGATTTTTACCTGATTAGATACCATATAAAATAGAAAAATAGAATGTGGCAGCCAGGGCCTTATCCAGGATTTATGTCCGGGGGAGGTTTATTTTCGGGGGAGGGGACGTTTACAAGAAAACTTAAAATAGAGTATCAAAATTATCAGAGAAATATTTGGGAGGGAGGGTCAAAGCCTCCAGCCCCCCCGGATGCGGCTTTGGTGGAAGCAGTTAAACAGCTACCAAGTACCCCGTGGTGCTTTTGGGGGAATATATGTTTCAGTTTTTAAATTAGAGATGCAGCATAATTTTTTTCCAGATCTAGAGGGATTATAACCCCCATTCCCCAATTAGTGCACCCTGTAGTCATCTAACAAAGATATTCAGAAATAAGTAGTATGTCCCTATCAGTGGAATAGGACCAACACAAAACTCTAAAATTCTTAGGGGAACGAATATGCATGAAAAGAAGCACGAAAGCAAAGAAGAAAAAAAAAGAAAAAAAAGCAAAAAAAGCAAAAAAAAGCAAAAAAAGCAAAAAAAAAAGCAAAGAAAGCAAAAATATATCATATGCTGCTTGCAAGTGTTGCGATTATCACTGTTATAGCTTAGTTAATTGACGAAACATGAAATAATGAACGATTCAGAATTAAAATCTGATCCGAAAAATATATGTAACTCGATTTACTATTTTGGTCATTGTCCCTGTTTCACTGATGGGACGATATGTGGTAGTATAACTAGCAATCAAAGGGTAGGTTATAGTGTGTTAAATCGCCTTCTGGTACTGTTTTTTCGACCTCCCTCATTCTGTTCTACCCGCAAATAATCGAGAAACTGTGATCTCAAACTGCGTTTTCTTATCATCTAACCCAGCTGCAAAGGAAAAAACTTGGGATTCATCCTTCCCTAAGGGTTGGGCCATAGGTGTTGAGCCGGGTTTCACCAGGGGGACTTCCACTACAGATCAGACCAGAATTCTAGTTCTTATGGAGGGATGAGTCACGCCTAAGCAGAGCCGTTCCTAGGGTTGGTGCTACCCAGGATAAGATTAATTACAGCACCCCCTCCCCAATTATAAGCCAGTTGCCACAACTCAAATATAAGGATATATAATATGAGCTAATATAAGTGGACAGAGTGAAAAAATTGAATCAAAGTGGGCAATTCCCAAGCTGCGGTAATCCCAAGCAACGGTGTCTGGTGCAACTACCCTGATCCCCCCTGGAAACTGTAATGCAACTAGAATACGCTCGAGAGGGGTCATAGCCCCTGTACTCTTAGCGTCTGGGAGGTCCTGCTAGTTAGTATGTATGTTTTATTTTTATTTTTGTGGAACACAAATAAAGGTATAACCAAAACAAAGCCCTGGTCTTCTGCTTATCGCTGCATTGTTCATTAAGTCTTTTTCAAAACAATATTTAGATAAAACATCAATGGAATTTTAAACATACACAACTCTGATTCTTGGCGAGGAAGGGGAGGCTAAATAATTTTCCTAAGAAGTAGGGGAAAACATTAAAAGATACATTTTCAGGCCGCGATTTTCATCTGGGAAGAAGACCCTCCGCCCCCTGTATTCGTGTATGAGGGAAACGCTCTAGAAAAAAAAATTACAAATAACAGTTTGTGTTAAAACCGAATCCAGCATAAAAGGCTGTATCTAGAGGGGGGATTGAGCGTGACAAAAATGAATATCAACAAATTTAATGCATTTTTCAAGTTTTTTGTAACCCCCCCCCCCCCAAAAAAAAAAAGAAAATTCCCCCCATGAACAAAAAATCCTGTTTAAGGCCTTGCCAACATGAAGGTTTTTTTTATTCTAAATATAAAAGGTTAAATTCTTGTTTTCAAAGATGCGTCCGTTGCAAACCAGCTCAACCCAAATGGATTACGTTCAAATTCAAAGCGATTGGTTGGTGTCTCGGCCGGGGATATACGCAAAATAAATATGGACCCATGCAATCCAATTATTGTTTATCCCTTTCCGTTATCATTGGAAATAGGGGGATATTTTAAGTACCTTTCTAGTGAAGGATGAGTTTTGTTTGATTACAAGAATGCCACTTCCGATGATTAAAATTTTTTATGTATTGGGGTACGTTGTTCGAAAAACTAATCTGTATTCATAGATGACCGTTTGTGACAGGCACGTAAGCAATATTTTTAATGGAGGACACTGAAAAAGTATTAAATATGTAAATTATTATAAAATGTAGGATACTAAGGAAGAAATAATAAAACAAATTTTTACGGGGTTACGGGGTCCTTACTTTAGTGAGCAAAGAGCTATGGGTGAGTCACTTTCACTGTAAACTTTGAGTTTATCGTCTGAGAACTGTGTACAATAGTCTAAAATACGTAGAGGTAAAACGAGTAACAGACAGGGTTGCCACCCGATGAAAAAAATCACTAGATTTTAGTATTTTTTGTTAATAATTTTCTTCGACAATCTAGTGATTTTGGTACTGATTTAGTGGTTTATTTTCTTTAGGCAATATAACAAATCACTAGAAATAGTGTTAAATCACTAGGGGTGCAACCCCTAGTTTCGAGTATAGTTTCTAGTAGGGGTGCAACCATACGTAAAAACACACATAGAAAAACCCACCGTATTAAATTACCTTGAAACCCATCACATAAATGTTCTATTGCTGACGGTCGCATAAAATCCGGTGAGATTAGTCGCCCAATAAAAAAATCAAAAATGTCACGAATCTACAGACCAGCACCTTCAAAAACCATCTCCTCCTTCAGCTACTAAAATCACCACACAAGTTAACAGGGGTCCTATAAAAGCAGCCCTACGTCCGAGTTGAGTGTGCCAACTCACGAAAACGCAGGGGAGGATTATTTTTTACTGCATTTTTTAAATGTAAATACCAAAAAGGTATTTTCTACCCGTCTGTACTAACAGATGGGGGTTTTCAGGTTTTCAAGTCTGTTGCAACATTCTCCCAACAGATGGGTCTTCATCAGAGGCGGTTTCAGAGGGGGCAAAGGGTGTTACATGCCCCGGGCGCAGAAATTTTAGGGGCACAAAATTTCAAATAAATAATCTAACGCTTATAACCAGTTTGCAATTCTTATATATATATTTTTTTTAATAAAACAAAGTAGAGGGCACAGCTGGCATCAAGGGAAAGGAAATTGAATCCAGAATTTTCGTTTTTCCTATATCTTCATCACCATTACTTGAAAATAAAAGTATTTAGACTGAATTTAATTGAGTTTTTCTTTTTAGGATTAATTGTGTGATACGGAGGTAAAGGGCTCTTTGCAAATGTAAGAGTCGCCTGTCAAATATTATTAGCAACTGCAGTGTTGGTAGCCAGAATGAGCAGTTGTTTAGGAAACTTACATAGATATCAACGTACCTCAGATCGACTATGGGCCAGGAGCGACTAAATGATTTAGCGTTAATAAGCATAGAACGCGAAGAATTAGAAGCAATCATTTGGGTTGAGGCAATTAATAATTTTGCCAGGGCTAAAATAAAAAAAAAGCCAGATTTAAGTAAACGCAAAATTTAGTTAATAAATGAACGTCTTGTTAATAAATGAAATTTTTGTTAAAATATGGCATGAAAATTTTCGAGGCATGGTGGGGTTAATCAAGATATTGCCCCAGGATAAGAGAGGACAGAACGACAGCTGGCCATCATGGATAAACTCCTTAGGGGGGCCACTCCAAATGGAGGTGCAGCGGCTAATAAAGCTATTCTTCAATTACTCACTGTCTATAGGTAATCTGACTGAACCGTATTTTGGCGTGTTTGTCCCATTCTCCCGATCTCAACGACATTTTAAAACATTTAGTCATGAAAAGCCTCTGAAGCACGCAAAGAAAGTCTAAGATTGCAAAGGATGTGGTACGAGCTGTGGCACCGCAAAAATAAAAATAATCCCTTCATTTTTAAAGCACTGTATCGTTTTCCTTGAAACCCAGTGAAGATTTCGAGTTATTTTTAGCCGTTTAACCGCAAAATGGTTCGTGTTTTATATGTGTTTATTTCCCTTTGGGGGGGGGGGGAAGGTTGAGCTTGGACTCAGAAACGCCCTTACTGGGTTAGGTATTGAAGGGATATTAACCAAAAAGTTTTAAACTAATATTATGATTCTTTTTTAAAGCACTAGCATATTTGCGGAAAGCCTCAGAAACACAAGAGGAAATCCAAAGATTGCAGAGGATGTGGCACGAGCTGTGGCACCACGAAAAACAATAATCTTTCATTTCTAAACCATTATATCGTTTTCTATGAAAGTCAATGAAGATTTTAAGTTATTATTAGCCCTTTAACTGCAAAACGAATTTTATTTTAATATTTGTTTATTTTTCTTGGGGGGGGGGGCTGAGCTAGGACTCAGAAACATCCTTTCCTGGGTAAGGTCTAGAAGGGATATTAATCAAAAAATTTAAGAACTAAAATCAAGATTCTTTTTACAGCACTAGCACATTTGCGGAAAGCCTCGGAAACACACGAGGAAAGCCAAAGATTACAGCGGATGTGCCGCGAGCTGAGGAGGCGAGAACAACTTGCTTTGATCCTTCGGAATGTTTACCTTGAAGCTATGGACACTTTAGCGGATGCCCAAGAAGTAGCAGAACCTTTAGATATTGACCTAGACCCACCATCAATTATGCGTAAGGGCTATATTATTTGAATTTTAAATTTATTTGCTCCTATTAAATTTCTTGTAGCCAAATTTAGGACGGTGTCAATAATACTATAAATTAGATAGTTTTGTTAATAAGAACCTCCTCTCCCTCGTGCTTTATGTTCATGGTTGAGGAAATATAAATGTACTGTAATTTAAATCCTTGATTTATGTCAAAAGAGGGATGGCTTTTATCAAGTTCATCCTTAATCATCTAAGACCAAAGTTATATTACTTCTTCAGCACAGCAAGTGAGTTAGGCCAGAATTCTGGCCGTATTTTGCGACCGAACTATGGATCACATAATAAATTATAAGTTCATAAATTTTTTGCCTATTTTCTGAATTTTGCATTTGATCAAGTCCTATTTGTGATCAGATCTTGAATCCAGAGTTTTATCCGTTTTTTTTGGGGGGAGGGGGGTACAAAAACACTTTAAAAAATGCGTCAAAAGTATTTATATTTATTCTTGTTACGCTTTTATGAGTCAAAAACAAATTTTGGGGGAGGAGGGAGGTTGTTTGATCCCTCTGACCCCCTGGATACGGCCTTGCTTGAATCCCACAATTTTTTACACTTTCCGTGTATTTTTCAGCTGTTTTTACGTTGTTTTTTTTTTTTTTTTTTTAGCTGCGCCAACCTAAAAAAATTCATAATACTCAGTTGCTCTGTTTAGTTAAAATTAATACAGCATAAAATATCTCAAGTTTTTGAGTCCCCTTATTATGTTTCCAAAAATGAGGCCGGGATCCTACCACTGCAATGGTAGTCGAATTTTATAATAAAGAAGCTAAAGTTCTGGACGAGTGACTATATATGCTGAGGGGTTAAAGTTTTATATCTTTGAAAGTAGTTGAATTGGAAGAATAAAACTTTCAGAGCGAAATCAAAGCCTAAACTAAGACCTAAAAAGGGATTGTAAAATCCTTTTTTCCTGAAGGTGTCAGCTCTCTCCGTATTTCTAAGACTTTGGACCTGTCTTACCTCCGGAAAAATTGTCCTTTTCTTTAGTTTTGGTTTGAGTCTTTTCTTTGACTTCATTTCTTCTTTCTTTATTTCTTTCTATCTTCACTATTTCATTCAATCTTCAAATCTTCTTGTTTAAATTTAAGACACGTCTTTATAATTTGCTTAAAATCCATATCATAATTTTTAGCAAGGAGGTATTTTTAAGCTCCATTACATTCAAATTTTGCAGAAAGGTAACACTAGGGAATTAAAGCTCTTCTGAAAGAAAAATGCTAATAAAATAAAAGTAAATGTCAACATAATAAATAAAGATGTTAACAAAATAAATAAAATCCCTTTTTTGCGTTCTTTTTCATGGAATAGTAGCTATTGTCGAACATATACTACTACCACTATTAATAACAACTCACTGCATTACCAAACCGCCTGAGGCCAACACAACTTCGGAGGCTTTCCTTCTATCCCAATCTTTTCAAAGCCTCCCTCTTTAGACCGTTCCGAAAAGTTCAAACTTCTATTAAATTCTTCCTTCGATCTTTTCCCACCCCGTTCGAGGGCGACCCGCTTTTCCTTTAGCCCTAGATGGTCGGCCAAAAGACTATATTTGGCAATCTGTCATCCTTCATTTGCAGAATGTGTCTTAGCCATTTCAACCTTTATCTCATTATAGCCCTAGAAAGCATGATTGAACCATATTTTTTTGTACTGCTCATTATTTGAAATACGGTCAGTCATTCGGCAATCAAAAGAATCTGTATACCGTTTCTCTGGAAAATATCTAAAAAATCCTCCTCCGCCTCTGGAGTGCCCAAGTTTCAGAACCATACGTGATCACTGTCATCGTTGTATCTTCCAATATTCTAATCCTGGTTTGCGCAGTTTTCTTCTTTCTATTTGATTTCATGCTCTCCCATACCCTTTGCCATGTTTTTTAGAGTGAAGTCCGTTAAAATGATTTGTATATATAGGGATGGAACGCAACCCTGCTAACTCCTATCTCATTGCAAAACCAGCTGCTAACCTCATTTCCTACATTAACAGCATTAATGTTATTGTCATACATAGCACTAATCGCTGTAATGTATTTATCTGGTATACCATATATGTATAGGACCTTCAGTAAAGCTCTTCTACAGATTGAACGCTTACTCATGATCTATAAAACTGAGGATTAAAGGGATCTAAGGACTTAGGCATTCCTCATTATTAATATAAGGGTGAAAACTTGGACGACACATGCTTTTCTCTTTCTAAAGTTTGAAACAAAAGCGTTTTTGGCCAGAAAGGTTAATACCAAGAACTGGGATTAGATAAACAATATTTCTGATTTTACAGGGGCAGATACAGAATTAATGTTTGGACTGGGCCCCTTCGAGGGTTGCACTCCTGACCTCCTGAGGTGCCCCTAAAACAGCCCTGGATCCACCTGTGCTGGTGTTTTAGCAGTAATAAACGGAGAAGAATACTGTATAAAATAAAGGTAGTCTTCTGGGTCTGAAACCAAAAAAATGATTTTCAGATGTGTTCCTATTTAAACTTGCTTGGGTCTGTCATGACAAAAATATCTAGGTAATGCTTAAAAGTTGCTGCAAAGCATCCAGTTCTTGAGTCTAGAAATCTGTGTCTAGGCTTTCATATTCTACCAATTAGGTTGCCTCTTTTACAATATATACGTCATTGGTGCTTTAAGTGTGGTTTTCACATATATGCCTTGCTGAACTTCCATACTTAAGTAAGAGTATGGGTGGAAATGCTTGTCCAGGCATGGAATGCTGCTTCCAGCTCTGGTGAAGTTCCTGTCTTTGTGCTATCCAAAATTCCATAATGGGTTACTTTTCAATATACTACTACTACTACTACTAATAACTCACTGCAGCACCAATCCGCCTGAGGCCAACAGAGCTACGCACGCTCCTCCTCCAACCTAATCTATTTAAAGCCTCCCTCTTTATATTCTCCCAAGAAGTTCCCGTTTCCTTTAAATCTTTATTTATGACATCCTTCCAACCCAGACAAGGACGACCTGCTTTCCGTGTAGCCCCAGATGGTTGGCCAAAAAGGACAATCTTCGGTAATCTGTCATCCTTCATCCATAGAACGTGGCCTTGCCATCTCAACCTCTCTTTCATTATAGCCCCAGGAAGCGGGATTGAACCACACTTTTCGTACAACCAACTGTTTGAAATACGGTCAGTCACCCGGGTACCCAGAACAATCCGTAGGCAATTTCTTTGGAAAACATCTAGTAAATTTTCATCTGCTTTTCGGAGTGCCCATGCTTCAGAGACATATTTGACCACTGTCATCACTGTAGCTTCCAATATTCTAATCTTGGTTTGTAGACTTATCTTTCTATTCTTCCAAACTTTTTTTGACTGTGAAAAAACACCCTGAGCTTTAGCTATTCTACTTTTAACATCTTTACTGCTCCCACCATCTTTACTAATAATACTACCAAGGTAACTGAAGCTCCCAACCTGATCAATCTTTTCGTTACCTAATGTTACTTGTTCATCTTCACTTATTCCTAGCCTTAGTGACTTAGTCTTCTTAACATTAATTTTCAAGCCTATTTTAGCACCCTGAACTCGTAAAACCTCTAAAAATTCATTCATTTTGCTCACACTTTCATCTAATATGCTTAAATCATCAGCATAATCCAAGTCCAGGAGCGTCCTTCCTCCCCATTTGATTCCATGGTCTCCAATTGCCTTTCCTGTGCTCCTTAAGACGAAGTCCATCAAAATGATCCATATAAAGGGGGATAGAACACAACCCTGCTTAACTCCTGATTTAATACAAAACCAGTTGCTAACCTCATTTCCTACCTTAACCGCAGCAGTATTATTCTCGTACATAGCGCAAATCACTTTAATGTATTTTTCTGGTATACCATATAACGATACGACCTTTGTTAACGCTGTTCTATCAACAGAATCGAAAGCTTGCTCATAATCCATAAAACTAAGGACCAAAGGTGTTTGACAACGAAGGGACTTCTCAATTATTAACCTAAGAGTGAAAACATGGTCGACACATCCTCTACCTTTTCTAAAACCGCATTGTTCTTCCCTTAAAACTTTGTCTACAGCATGTCTCAGTCTAAAAAGTATCATATTACTCAGTAATTTGCTACCTACAGAGACCAGACTAATGCCTCGATAATTACGACACTCAGTCTTGTCACCTTTCTTGTACAGTGGTTTAATTAAGGTTTTACTAAAATCATTGGGTACTTCCCCTTTTTCAAAAATCATGTTCATAATTTTTTCAATATAAAAGCTACAAATTCTTTGAAGTGCCAAAGCTGTAACTCCATCTGATAAAGACCTATGCCCAAATATTTTTTTTAATGAGTATGTTTTCCCGAGAAAAAGCAAGAAAAAGTGTCTAGTAATAGTAAGAAATTGGGAATACTTTCACAATTTTTTGAAATATATCTCAAATATGGCTGAGAATACCTCATCCCCCCCAAAAAAAACCAGTATTTATAACAGCTTTATGCAAAACCAGCTAACAGCATATGAAAATATTTATATACTAAATATAAATACTCCGAGCATAGAGAGTGTAATAGCGAGGGGCCCCATGCATAAGGTTATTTAGAAAGACCCAACTCTCGAAAACATTATGTCTTCAAAAAGGGACTTGTTTCATCCCCCCTTCCTATGAAACGTATGCTACTCCCTCATTAAATCTTCGGTGCGAGAAGATTGGACCTCTGTGCATATTAGGAAACAGAGCTTGTAACGATGAAAAACCAAATATCATAAACTTTAGACTGCTCCACAGCTGTAACTGAATTAAACTATATTTTCAAATGAATTTTTCTTTCAGCTGCCACAAAATTTCAACTAACCCTGGCGCCACCTGACTTTGCTCAATACCCAGTGTCTGACCTGTTTCGGCGACTGGGACCTGTTTCGCTTTTCTCTGCCAGACATCGATGGTCAAAGCCAAAACTTTGCAAACTGAATAAGTTGTCGGATCAAGGTTTTGGTTTTAGTGTTAAGGGAGAAGGCCCCGTAGTCATTGCCGGGGTCGATGGGGGATCCCTAGCCGACGTGAGTAGTATTTATATCTATAATCAGGATCATGATTATTTTTTATTTTATTTTAGTATAGCTATATCGCTGAAATTTAGTATGATATATGTTACGCTAAGTTAAGTCATATAATATTGATATTTAGTTTACATTTTTTACACCTAAATATTTTTTAGATTATGGTTGTATTTGAATTATTTCTTCTTCTGTTTTACTATAGTTATATCATTTGAATCTAGCATAATTTATGTTAGACTAAGTTACATTTCGTAACATTTACGTTGACTTTACATATTATACGTGTAGATATTTTTTTTGATTATTGTTGTATTTTAATTATGTTTTTTTTCTGTTTTAATATAGCTATATCACTTAAATTTAGCATAATTTACATTTTACCAAGTTAAATTATATAATATTTAAGTTTAATGTACATGTTTCACATGGAAAAATTTTTCAGGTGCTATCATAGTCGTATTTATTTTGCTAAACTAAATTTTTAATTAATAATTTGTTGTTATTTATTTACTATTTTACTATTTCAGCTACCAGTATCTTTTATTTCATACTATTTCTTCAACAAGACTGGGGCTAAGATTTCTTAATTAGAAAGATTTCTAAAACATAGATATGAGTCTTTGTCTTATTTTATACTAGCTGCTGGTGTGGCGCTTCGCGCCCCCCAATCCCCCCCGCGCATAAGTCGTTACGTGCCGTATTAATTACGCGCCATTGTAGTTGTGTCCCTGTGTCCCACCTGTGAATATAGATATATATATATATATATATATATATATATATATATATATATATATATATATATATATATATATATATATATATATATATATATATATATATATATATATATATATATATATATATATATATATATACTAGCTGTTGGGGTGGCGCTTCGCGCCACCCCAACACCTAGTTGGTGGGGGCGCTTCGCGCCCCCCCCCAAGCCCCCCCGCGCGCGTAAGTCGTTACGCGCCATAATAGTTACGCGCCATTGTAGTTGTGTCCCTATGTCCCACCTGTGAATATAGATAGATATATATATATATATATATATATATATATATATATATATATATATATATATATATATATATATATATATATATATATATATATATATATATATATATATATATATATATATATATATATATATATATATATATATATGGTTTTAACTACGTAAAACTTGCGAATATACAACATTCTTTGCTGTCCCATTGTCTTTGCATATAAATAGATTGTCAGGTTTACCGACTCTTGAACATGCAACATATAATGGTCCATGGGAAAACAATCTGTATTCAGATCTATACCTCATGATTCTAATGATTGCCCTTGAGCTTTGTTGATGGTGATTGCTAATCGACCATTCCCTGTCCCGGTGTCCCGGTCGTCATTTACATCCCCCTGTTTCCCCCGGTGTCCCTGTTGTAGTTGTGTCCCTGTGTCCCGGTCGTCATTTATATTCCCTGTGTCCCGGTCGTCATTTGTATCCCGGTGTCCCGGTCTGTATATACATTCGTTTTTTAGTTTTGTTTTTCTCCTTTATTTTTTTCCTTTTTTTTTCTTTTTTAGCTTATTTAGATTTTTAGATTTTTTAGTTTTTTTATTAGTTTTTAGTTTTTTTTTCTTTTTAGTTTTTTTGTCCCGGTCGTCATTTATATCCCCCTGTTTCTCCCGGTGTCCCCGTTGTAGTTGTGTCCCTGTGTCCCGGTCGTCATTTATATTCCCTGTGTCCCGGTCGTCATTTGTATCCCGGTGTACCGGTCTGTATATACATTCGTTTTTTAGTTTTGTTTTTCTCCTTTATTTTTTTCCTTTTTTTTTCTTTTTTAGTTTATTTAGATTTTTAGATTTTTTAGTTTTTTTATTAGTTTTTAGTTTTTTTTTCTTTTTAGTTTTTTTGTAGTTTTTACCTTCTTTTTAGTTTTGTTAATTTTTTTTTTTACTTAGTTTTTTTTTAGTTTTTTAGATGAAAATTTTTTTTAGTTTTTTCCTTTTTTTCTTTTTAGTTTTTTATTGGTTTTTACCTTTATGTTAGCTTATTTTTCAGTTTTTTCCTTTTTTTTTAGTTTTTTTTTATTTTTTATTTTTTTTAGTTTTTTACCTTTTTTTAGTTTTTTTAGTTTTTTTAGTTTTTTAGCTTTTTTACTTTTTTTATTAGTTTTTAGTTTTTTTGTAGTTTTTGCCTTTTTTTAGTTTTTTCAGTTTTTTTTTTAGTTTTTTATTGGTTTTTACCTTTATTTTAGCTTATTTTTCAGTTTTTTCCTTTTTTTTAGTTTTTTTTAGTTTTTAGTTTTTTTAGTTTTTTACCTTTTTTTAGTTTTTTTAGTTTTTTTAGTTTTTTAGCTTTTTTATTTTTTTATTAGTTTTTAGTTTTTTTTGTAGTTTTTGCCTTTTTTTTAGTTTTTTTAGTTTTTTAGCTTTTTTATTAGTTTTTAGTTTTTTTTGTAGTTTTTGCCTTTTTTTAGTTTTTTTAGTTTTTTAGCTTTTTTATTTTTTTTATTAGTTTTTAGTTTTTTTTGTAGTTTTTGCCTTTTTTTAGTTTTTTCAGTTTTGACGTCACCTGATCCAGTTTTTTCAGGTGACGTCACCTGATCCACGATCCACAGATCCACAGACAACTTATTTTTATATATATAGATAGTTTTTTTTTTTTACTTATGTCCTGATCGTCATTTATACTCCCTGTGTCCCGGTGCTTTGTTGATTGCTAATCGAACATTCCTTTTGTCCTGGTCGCTTTCTCTTTGAGTTTCGTCATTTATTTTTTTCTTTTTTAGTTCTTTTAGTTTTTACCTTTTTTAGTTTTTTTTAGTTTTTTAGATGAAAATTTTTTTTAGTTTTTTCCTTTTTTTTCTTTTTAGTTTTTTATTGGTTTTTACCTTTATTTTAGCTTATTTTTCAGTTTTTTCCTTTTTTTTAGTTTTTTTTAATTTTTTATTTTTTTTAGTTTTTTATTTTTTTTTAGTTTTTTTAGTTTTTTAGCTTTTTTACTTTTTTTATTAGTTTTTAGTTTTTTTTTGTAGTTTTTGCCTTTTTTTAGTTTTTTCAGTTTTTTTTTTAGTTTTTTATTGGTTTTTACCTTTATTTTAGCTTATTTTTCAGTTTTTTCCTTTTTTTTTAGTTTTTTTTAGTTTTTAGTTTTTTTTAGTTTTTTACCTTTTTTTAGTTTTTTTAGTTTTTTTAGTTTTTTAGCTTTTTTATTTTTTTTATTAGTTTTTAGTTTTTTTTGTAGTTTTTGCCTTTTTTTAGTTTTTTTAGTTTCTTAGCTTTTTTATTAGTTTTTAGTTTTTTTTGTAGTTTTTGCCTTTTTTTAGTTTTTTTAGTTTTTTAGCTTTTTTATTTTTTTTATTAGTTTTTAGTTTTTTTTGTAGTTTTTGCCTTTTTTTAGTTTTTTCAGTTTTGACGTCACCTGATCCAGTTTTTTCAGGTGACGTCACCTGATCCATCCATCCACAGACAGACAGACAACTTATTTTTATATATATAGATATATATATATATATATATATATGTTTTTAACTACGTAAAACTTGCGAATATACAACATTCTTCACTGTCCGATTCTCTGTGCATATAAATAGATTGTTAGGTTTACCGACTCTTGAACATGCAACATATAATTGTCCATGGAAAAAACAATCCGTATTCAGATCTATACCGCATTTTTCTAATGATTGCCCTTGAGTTTTGTTGATGGTGATTGCTAATCGAATATCTCCTGTGTCCCCGTCGTCATTTATGTATCCCCCTGTACCCCCCCCCCCGGTGTCCCGGTAGTCATTTGTGTCCCGGTGTCCCGGTCTGTAATTTCTTTTTGAGTGTCCCGGTCGTCATTTATATTCTCTGTGTCCCGGTGTCCCGGTCCCCGCGAGCCTGTTTTCACGTTGCTCTTGTGATTCCTCGGCACGCTTTCTTTTGGCATTGTCTCTTTGAGCCGCAAGCCTGTTTTCACGTTGCTCTTGTGATTCCTCGGCACGATTTTTTGGTAATTTCTCTTTGAGCCGCAAGCCTGTTTTCACGTTGTTCTTGTGATTGCTCGGCACGCTTTCTTTTGGCATTATCTCTTCGAGCTGCAAGCCTGTTTTCACGTTGCTCTTGTGATTCCTCGGCACACTTTCTTTTGTTACTTTCTCTTTTAGCCGCAAGCCTGTCTTCACGTTGCTCTTGTGATTTCTCGGCACGCTTTCTTTTGGCATTATCTCTTTGAGCCGCAAGCCTGTTTTCACGTTGTTCTTGTGATTCCTCGGCACGATTTTTTTGGTAATTTCTCTTTGAGCCGCAAGCCTGTTTTCACGTTGTTCTTGTGATTGCTCGGCACGCTTTCTTTTGGCATTATCTCTTTGAGCCGCAAGCCTGTTTTTACGTTGCTCTTGTGATTCCTCGGCACGATTTATTTCGGCAATGTTTCTTTGAGCCGCAAGCCTGTTTTTGCGTTGCTCTTGTTTTGCATTATCTCTTTGAGCCGCAAGCCTGTTTGATTCCTCAGCACGATTTGATTCCTCAGCTGTTTCTTCTGCCATTTTAGGATTTATACTAAATATTCTCTTTGAATTGCAAGCCTTATATACTTATAATGACGTCATATACAAAGCCTTATATACTTATAATGACGTCAAATTATAATGACGTCATATGCAAACCCTCAAACAAACAAAAAAACATACATACAACTTATTTTTATATATATGGATTTAGGGAATTCAACCATAATACCATTTGTTTTTATTTAGTTGGGTAGAGTTAGTGAGGTGACGTCATCATTGGTGCTGGTGATGTAGACACCGTGCATTCTCCCTCTCCATGCATTCCCAAACTATAAAGGCTTTTTAAATGATTTGAATCTTTTCTTTTCTTTTATATTTAAGAGTATTCAAATTGGAGTCTGTGAAAATGACGTCATTATTGGTATTTTTTATGTACACACAATGACGATTATCACATGGAGATTTTTATTAGAAAGGCTGCATTGCTGTATTAGATGTATTAAATGTTTTTTTTTAATGATATAAATTTTATATTTTCTTTTTTTATTTAAAGAATTCAACCCTAATTCTGTTTGTTTCTATTTAGTTGGGTGGAGTTTGTGAAGGCGATGTCATTATCGGTATTGGTGAGGCAGACACACGTTGGTCGTCACATGAGGATGTTGTTAACAGAATCAAGAGCTCTGGAGATGTTTTAACCCTTCGATTAGTTACACCCTTAGATAGGACGGGATACTTCCGCACCGACACATTGCCCAATAATAAGGTAAGCTTTTTTAGCCTAAAAAGTACCAAGCCCAGGAGCGGTTCCAAGGGGGTTAAAGGCGTTGGATCCCCCCTAGATTGCTTTCCAACTCGTAAAGACATAACAAAAATGCATATAAAACAAAGTTTTGAAATATATCTCAAATATGGCTGAGAATAAAACAGTATTTTATTACCCCCCCCCCCCCCAAAAAAAAAAAAAAAAACAGTATTTATAACAGCTATATGCAAAACCAGCTAATAGCATATGAAAGTATTTATATATTAAATATAAATACTCCGTGCATAGAGAGTATAATAGCGAGAGGTCCCATGCATAAGGTTATTTAGAAAGACCCAAGTCTCGGAAGAATAGAAACATTATGTCTTCATTATAAACATTATAAAAAAAATTATGTTTTCTAAATTTTTTATACCCCCCCCCCCCCTCAGGCTGCAGCCTTGACCATGTTATCTTATAAATGTAGCTTAGAGCCGTTGTCACTGAAAACATTATGATATGGTATGACACTTATTATCGGTAAAGACTCTAGAGGGCCAACATTATTTGTTCAAAAATATACGAAAATAATTCTACCAATGGGTCCAATACCGACATCTACCGACAGAGGTCAATTCATTGTGCTTCTACGGGCCTGGGGGTAAACAAACTATAAACACTTAAATAACCCCTTAACTAACTTAGCTAACTAACATCAGTAACTAACTAACTTTTAATTCAATTAAGCCACTTAACTAACTTCTTTCAATTTCCTTCATCCAAAAATAGTTCATCAATGTTTTTTTTAACGCCAAATTAAGAACTATGTGAATTAATGACATAATTAGTAAAATCTACAAGGCTTAAAATATAACGGTTTCAATTATTTGATTTTTGTATTCTTCTATTAATGCATGGTATCTCAGAAGTTGTGGTCAAATATATTTTTATTACTATTTAGATATTCTCCAGGTGGAGGGAGTGAGATTGAAATCCCCTCGTCATTCACTAAAAAATTAAGTTTGTACGATTTCACAAAAGTTATAAGGGAAACCATTTCTAACCAATTTCTTCCTCGCCCTAGCCCGTCTTCTTTATAAAGTTTCGAGGCTACTTTCAAGTTATCATTACTAATTGTACTTTCCTCAAATTTAGTACAACTCTGGATATGCTATTAAAAAGAGGCATAAACTAGATAAAAAAAAAAAAAAAAAACAGGTTTTCCAAACTTGTCGATTGTGACTTGAAATCTCTGCAACGGGGTTTTCTGATGGGCTGAATTTGGTGTTGTGATTTTCATCTTTGTTACTCATTCTTTTCAGGGTCTTTCTCCCTTTTTCGAAGAACGTTTTCATGATTTTAATATAGTGATGGGAACTTAAAACTAGACCTCAGAGATTCCCTTTTATAAACGAGGTTTATCACGTTTTATTTTATAAAAGATGTTTTCGTTTTTTTAGGGACGAAAGCCTTTGGCGAATCAGCCAACCAAATACGACTTCTCCTGCTCCAAAACTTCAACAACGAGCTCCAGTAGCGGCGTATCCTCCTCCGGAAGCAGAAACCTCTGTTCTCCAACCTCAAGTTCAACCTCTTCCTATAAACCTAGAGCTAAGAGTGAAGATAGATCTAAAAATTCCCGATACAGTGACTCCACTTTGGATAGGAGTGCTGACTCAACATTATCTAGTCGTCTAAAGATGACCTGGACCTTGTTTAGAAAAGGGAAAAAAACTGAGAGGAACCTGGGACAGTCCAAGGCTTACTCAGGAGGACTCTATAAGAGTAGTATTACACTAAGATAAAGAGGACTTGCTTACCCGGATTGTTTTTGAGGGTTGTTTTTCGTTAGAGCCTTCTGAGATGTGTTTGATTTAATACTGTATTTGTTTTCCTATATAATAGTTTAATGAGGATTTTTTCGCGGTTTTGAACTTCTAATCTTGCACTGTCGCCAGAGCCCCCTAAAACCAGACCAAGTAAGGATTTTGTTATTCTTAATTTATTTTTAATTTCTGTGTTTATTATTTTAGTGAAAAAAAAAATAAAAGGGCAAAAAATCTACTTTTTATAAATTTGTTTATTTCTAGTCTGATCCATTTTATCCTTATGTATAGTGTTAGTACAAATTCATATGGGATTTATATATCAAAACGCATATGCGTATCTTTAAATGTATTTCTATCTTTCAATATGTTGTGAACTAGTGTAAATATCTGTCTTTATTGTTATAATTTGTTATATTATTTTTATTCAATTATGCAATTTCTTTTTAGATCACACTGCCTTTCAATTTATGATTAAACTGAAATGAATATATTGAAAACAAGTCAAACTTTTGAAAAGACAGTAAACATTGAAAAAAAAAATTACAACGAAAGTCTGAATATTTTGGTTTAACACTCGAAGCTTTTATCAACGGAAAAAAATGAAAAAAAGGTACGAAAAAATGAAAAAGTGAAAAAGCAAAATCACACGTAAATAAGTTGATTAGAAAAAAATAAAGGGATCAAAAGAAAAACTACCAAAAATGAAACAAAACTTGGATTCCATAAGATTAGTAATATTCTTATGAAAAGTGATCAACCCTCGATGAGGGTGTTCACCCTAATGAACGGTTGAATTTGCCTTCACCTAGTTGTTAGTCTAAACTTAGTGTTTACAATTATTGTTATTGTTTGTCTTTCATTTATTTAGGCATTGTACATAGATTTTGTTATTAGATTATACTACTGTAGAATTTACATTTAATAAATTTAATTTATTTTAATTCGTTTACTCTTCAAAGTCTATTTCCTTTAAAATTTATCCCACCTTATATTCTATAGTTTTTTTCTTTGTGTAATTCAGTACATATAAGTAGTAAGGAATATATACAGGCTTTATTCCAGAAGTGCCAATTAGAGGGAGGGGGAAACGGGGGAGGACATTTGAACTGTGTTTTGAAAAATGCATATTAGATATTTTTATTAAAGAAAAAAAAGAAAAATACTCCCTCCCTTAGTTTTGAAAAGTAACTTTTTTGTATCTTATAAGAAATAAAGAAACAATCTTTGTCCTCACCCCATACATTTTTTTTTTTTTTTTTTTGAATTGGCACTTCTCTTTTATTTGGCTTGTATAATTCGTATTCGTTTATTTATTTTTGGTTGTGCCATATTATATTGTGTATAAATATATTGTAAAATGTGATTATTATTAAAAGTGGTTGGAAGCAAGTAATTCTTTTTATTTGAAAAAACGACAGAACGTTGTCAAGGCAACGAGATTTGTTGCAGTAACCCTTTGTTGGCTTCACCAACAAAAGTGTCGCAGGAGCGTTCAGGATTCTGAGGCTGGGACTAAAAAATAATTCACTGAATTTGCAGCCAGCTGAACTTAAAATGTATATATGTCATGTGTCCAGAAAGTATAGGGTAACTGATAAGAGTAGAAAACTGGTGCTATTGTGGGCAAAAAACCATCAACGCCATCTAAAGTCTTGCGAAAAATTTTTATTTTTTATTTTAATTTATTTTTTTATTTTCCTGTCAGAAACTGAAAATCAAACATTTACTACTACTTTAATTTTTTCCAATTATACTGATTAAATTAATTATTCTTATTATTAAACTAAAAAAAAACAAGTCTCGCCAAACACTAGATGGCGTTGATAGTTTTTGTCGACATTTGCGCCAGTTCCCACTCTTATAAATTACCCGTTTTCTTTCCTTGTGGCTTTAAATGAATGAAGAATTTCATTTCCCACGACAAGACATACATTATACAGGAAAAACATACAAAACAGAAAATAGACAATGATACCGCAAAGCGTCTCACAATTCATTTCCCACTAAATTCCTACGGGATATTTCTAATCTTTTGTGCAGAGTGGTATACGCGTCAGGTATAAAATAACAGCTATTGTTATTGCTCTAGGGATGTAGACGCATGAGGAGTTTGTGAAGTTGGAAAAAGGCACGAACATGTTGTGCTTCTATTTGTACATATTTCACATCTTTTTGTCTAAAAAAAGGGTCCAAAATGGAGTGATTGCTAGTGTATCTGGTGTATGTATTACAGAAACAGCTGGGCTTGAATTTACGAAGCTTTCGAAGACATATGCTTTCAGTAAGCTTTCCGAGCATAAGTCCACAAACTAGGTAGCAAAACCTGCAATTGGTATTGTGTATCTTGGTCTTCCTGTTGGTTTCGACCTTAATTCGACACGTACTCCGTTCGTAGATGACTTTTCCAGGAAACAAGTAGAGTCATCTACAAACGGAGTACATGTCAACTTAACGTTAAAACCAATAGGTAGACCAAGATTCACTATACCAGATGAAGGTTTAGTTTTCTTGTTACCTAGTTTTACATATAAGCCAAAATTACTTCCTTTACGATTGAAAACAAGAAACTCGGTTTTATTCTCATTGAAAATAAGGCCAATTTTCTCATATAAATCTTTCAGGGCACAAAAATTCTCTTCAAAACAGAAAAACGAACTACTTAAATTGAAAATATAATCCGCATAATTCAATAAAACAGATCTGGACCATGATATGGGGTTTAACTACTGAGCTTCAACTACTCTGTTGTTGTATAAATATGGTGAAGAGATAGTTCCTTGACGAATTCTATTTTGGACTGGGGTAACAGTGGAGGACGTTTTTGACCCACTTGGTAGACTGGTCTTGAGTTTTTTTCATACAAATGACGGAACGCCAGAATCAGACCATTCTTCAATACGGTCGGTGCGGCTCTATACGATCAACCTTGGGGAAAAAACACGCTTTTGTGATTTTTCTTCTGGCAAAATATTAACTCCACATTCTTGAAGACGGTTGATCTTGAAACCTCTACAGAAGGGTTTCTTGATACAATGAATCTGATGGTGCGATTTACGTCAATAAGAATTAATCAGGTAAAAAAAAGATTCATCAATTAGTAGCCAACATGCCAACAAGTATTGCAGTAATAGGGCTTCAGTAGCAATGCGAAAGACCAATTTATGAATATAATGTCTTTGAACACAACCCTACCTGAATATGCAACTCAATTTCTTCAACATTTACTCCAAGATAGATGGCAGAGATTTTGAACTTCCCTGGTTCTTTTTCCAAAGGTTTGATTTCGAGAATGACTGACATGAGCCTTTAATTTCAATAAGTACACCCTTCGATATGAGTATCGTTGCTGTGCATTTAATAGAACGGTGGCTCAATTCAAGATTCCTTGACTTTTAAGAGACGTTTCGCTTCTGTCTCAAAAATCTCAGCTCGGCTTAATGAGTTTTAAATATTTGATCACCATGAAAAGCCAATTCTCGTTTTATCAAAATTCTGTTTTTTAGAGTTTCTGTTACTATTGTGACGAGCCGCTAATTACAGTTCGTTACCACGAACTGTGTGATAAAGGCTTAATATATACAGTCTACTAAGTTTTAATCTGTAAATAATGGTTGAACATGATTTAAAACTCTGAAATAATCGAATGTAGTCACTAAGGCTCAGTGAAAGATGACGCTTTTTATACGTAGTAAATATAACCTATTTTGCCCCGGAGATCGATATGTAAACTTTCAGTTAAAGTGTTCTTTATTGGAGTAATACTTTTTCTTTGGAAAACTTGTCTTGTGGAAAAAGTTTTTAAAATTGATTTCTGTTCGTTTTTTATTGACATAGTCTTTTTCATGGAAAAAATAATATTGTATATGTTTTCAGTTTTCTTCTATAAGTATTCACAGTATGGGTTGCTATTTGTATGTTGGAAAAACTTTTTCAACAATTTTTTATCCTGACTCAAACAGTATTTTTTAATTTAATTTCATAGCTTCTGAAGTTGAACTGAAAAATAAAACAGTATAATTCCCAAAAGATTCTATCTATGCTCTTTGACAATCTTGATACACTTACACTCTTTTTATTTATTTCAATTGTAAGAGCAGAAGTAGTAATACTAGTATCCCCTAAAATTTCAACTTATACCCCCGGTCGTTCTTGATATATTGCTGAGTTGTGTTATTGGCAACCATAAACTAAATGCCTTCTCCTTTATTTTAAAGCAAAATTTAGTTTTAAAGCATAATAGCCCAGTTGCATAATTCATTGGGTTGACATGCCTTATACTTTATATCCCTAAAAACATAGTTCCTGGACCGTCCTAATGAACAAAATGGCTGTCTCAATGGCTCAATGTCAAATTTCAATGTCTCAATGTGAAAATGGCTGTCAATGTTGAACAAAATGGCTGTCTCAAAATTTTGACTGGATGCGTTTGGAAAATGAATGGGGAATGAGAGAAGAGCTGCTTATCCTCCAGTCTCTTGTTACTCCTAAAAAGGACACCAGACATTCGCGCTGTAATTGGAGTGCAAGGGAGAGGACTCCCCCTTTCTAATATCTAGTAAAAAGATTTTAAACAAGTAACAACAAAGTGACAACATTTTAAATGTATTTGCTTTCAGTAAAGTGTAAATTATGTTCTGGTTTTGAGAAGGCAGGCGGGTTGTCATCCCTACTCATGTTAATTTTTGCACGTTTCGAGTTTGACTTGGTTATTTATTGTATGATTTAAATAAACACAATACGTCTAAAATGTTTTAACTTTTTTGAATTTAATAAATTAAAAACTATTAAGACTTTAAGGAATATATATCAGTATATGTAAACTAAAATGACAATCCACAGCCATTTTTTTTCAGTAAAGTGTAATTATGTTCTGGTCTTGAGAAAGTAGAGGGGCTGTCAAAGACATAATTGTTGCCCTCAAATTACTTTTGACTAATAAAAAGGGCACTAGCCCTTTCAATTTTCAATCGAATGAGCCTTTTTTGAAATTTTTACGACAACAAATGGTCATCTCAAAATTTCTATCAGATGCATTTCGGGGAAATACAAGGTTTGGGAGGTAGGGTTATCCACCCTCCAATCACTCTGAATCTTAAAAAAGGACACTATAACTTCTGATTACCAAGCCAACGAGCCCCTCCGAAGTTAATACGATCACCCCTTCTATATATACCCTATATTCCCCCAGGGCGTAACTTACCTTGCCCTGAGGGCTGTAGGGTGGGGTTTTCACCCTCAAAGACATAATTTCTGATCCTTTCAATTATGTCGAACATAAAGGCTATCTCTAAAGTTTGATTAGATGTCTTTGGGAAAATGGTGGGCATGGGAGGGGTTTTTCGCCCTCCGGTTACTTTCATCTATTCAAAAGGCATTGACCCTTTCAAATTCCAATCAAATGAACTGTCTTGCAAGTCACTATGACAAAAAAGCCATCTCAAAATTTTCTATCAGATGCATTTCGGGAAATACGAGGTGTGTGCGGAGGGGGTATTTACCCCCCGATCACGTGGAATCTAAAAAAGGGACTAGAAATTCTAATTACAAATCCAGTGAGCCCTCTCCAAAGTCTATACGATCACCCTTTCTATATATTCCTTATAGGCCTCCAGGGCATAACTTACAACTCTTGCTCTAAGGAATTTGAGGGGGGTGGGGGTTGTCATCCTGAAATGCACAGTTTTTGGACCATCGAATCATGTTGAACAAAATGGCTATTTCAAAATGCTTATTGCCTGTGTTTGGGAAATGGTGAGTGTGGGAGGGGGGTTAGTTGCCCTCCAATATCTTTTGCATTTAGACAGTTGATCAGAAACGTTTCGGGAAAATACGAGGTGTAAGGAAAGTGTCCATCATTTCATCATTCTGAATCTTAAAAAGGGCACTGGAACTTCTGATTACCAATCCGATGTGCCTCTCCAAAGTTTACACGATTATCCCTTCTGTATATACGTTATATGCCCCCAGGGAATAGCTTAAAACCCTTACCCCGTGGGCTGTGGGTGGTTGTCATCCTTAAAGACATAACTTTTGGACCTTTTAATTACGTTGAACAATATAGCTATCTCAAAATCTTTATTGGACGTTTTTGGGGAAATGACGCGCGTTGGAGGGGGGTTAGTTGTCCTCCAATCACTTTTGACTGTCAAAAAGGGCACTGGCTCTTTCAATTTCCATTTGATACATTTCAGGAAAGTACGAGGTGTGGGAGGTATCCACCCTCCGATCATTCTGAATCTTAAAAAGGGTACTAGAACTTCTGATTAGAAGTTCTAGTGCTCCATATAAACTTAAGAATAAAAGAATAAAATATTCTTAAATTCTTGTCATAAGTGGTGTTATTTTGCAATAAAATAAAAACTGCAGTCATGAAGATTATTTTCTTAAGGAAAATCAACCCTTCCCCCCATAGTATGAATACAGAGCGGCAAAAATACTTGGGCCTGGAAGCGCCAAAGCCTTAAATATGGCCCTGCTTGTATCTAGACAGTCTCAAATATTTTGGAATCATTTAACGTCTGAAAAATCTTTAAAAAGTTTTGTATTTAAATGATCAATATTTCTCGTTACATCAAAACTATAAATTACAAAAAATTGGAATTCTCTAAAAAATTCAGATTCTTGAATATAAAATATAAAAAATCATTGAAAATTTATGTAAGTCCCCCCCCCAAAAAAAAAGTGTCACACTATCAAGCGTTATGCTAGATTTGATTTGTTTGAATCAACTCGATTACTCACTTAATAGGTGCTTATAATTATTCACGAAACAATTCATTTTTTTTGTCTCTCTCTCTTATACTGCGTCCTTCAGTTGGTTTTAATTTTGTTGTTGAGTGGTTATAAATGAAGATTTATTTATAGTCAAAAGATCTTTTCTACCTTAATCTTTTTCCATGCTATGTTTCCTTTTTTCATAATGGGGGTGAGAAGAGGATTTTTGATAGCCTGGGGTGGGGTGCCACTGTGAGAGATGGGATTAATCTATTTGGAAATAAAGTTGAATTGGAAGTTGAATTTCTTTTTCTATATCTATTTAGTTTTCTATGGGTCAAATTAACCAAAAATTCCTATTTCTTTTTATTAGTAGCAGGTTTGTTCAAGAATACAAAATACAACAAAATACATAAAGAATTTACCACTCTCTAATTGCTTCTTATTTGAATTACTGCTCAGTTGTATATCTTAATACATTTTGAAAGCATATAAAACCCTTACAGGTACTACAAAATAGGGCAATAAGAATACTTGGAAATTTTTTACGTCGACCTTCAAAACTTAAAAATGTTTCGGAAACTAAAACGTTGTTCTTTTTCTTAAATTTGTTAGATTTAAATGATATACGAGTATTAAATACTTCCATATACATTTTCAAATCCACAATTCTAAAAATTATTTCTATGATAAATCTCTGTTAATTTTACTTCCTGGTTCGGATTATCGGAGGTCTGGGATGTACCGAATTCCTTTTGTAAGTTCTGAAAGGTCAAGGTTTTCGATTAGGTATCAGATACCCTTCATTGCAAACAATTATAAGCTGAATGACAAAATTTTGTTTGATCCATCCCAAAAATCTCAGCTAAATTTAAAAAAGCAAATATTAAAGATTTTTTGCTATAATTTTGATTATTCACCATTGATGATGGAAAATTAATTTATTTGATTTTCTTCTTTGTGTGTTTTGTTTTTGCCTCTCTGTGTTTTTCGGTTGGCCTTCCACGCTCCTCCTGCCCAACACTTATTTATTTACTTATCCTTGTTACCTCTCTTTTATGAGTTTCTTTTTTTCTATTTTGTTTGTTTTTTGCAGTATTAAATTTGGAATCATTATTGTGATAAGATGTTGATGTTTTTTCTATGTTTTTGCACTGTCCCAGCCTTACGAGCTCTGCTCTTTGTTGGGGCATAATATTTTTTTGTATTTTTTAAGTTGAATAAAGAAAAAGTTGAAGTAAGTTGAAGTAAAGAGAATACTGAAAAGAAAGCAAAAAAGTAATACAACTAAACACTTAATCCTCCGTGAACTTGGAGTAATCCCTTAAATATAGAAATTAAATTTGAAAATGAGAAAAGAAAGAAAAAACGAAAGAAGAAAAAAAAAAATCAGCATTTGGCCTACTCCAGGTTGCACAACCCTTCCAAACAAAAATACATTCCACCAACCAACACATTCAAAAAGCACTTGTTCCCATACAACAAAAAACTTAACAAATTAATTGCATTAAATGTTTTTTTTTCTTCGGGGTAAATTGAGAGCGGAAGAAATTCAATTTAACAATTCTTCAAAAATCACACAGCTAGCGACATCTGTTATAAGATTTTTACGGAAATCACATACACATTTGCCAGCTTTTTCAGAAATTCGGGCAGATTATTCCAAACATTTGGCCCAATATGACGCATCGAAAATAAAGATCCTGCTTTAACGACTTGAGTTGTCCTCACTTTATTAGCGTATCGTGAACGATAATTGTGTATTTCATCACCAGAAGTAAATAGATTTATGGAACACTTAGGAACTAATTTGGAATATGACCTATACATGAATAATGCATAATAAAATTTTCCTAGACCTTACAGAGGAATAATATTTAACTATTAACATATTAACATACATAATAATATGTATATAATAATAATAATATTAACATATTGAGATCTAACTAATGTTTCTTTGCTATCTCCGGTCAACACTCGGAGTGCCATGTTCTGCAGTACACGTAGTTGCTTCAACTGGATTGAAATCGAACTAGAACATATGCTCACACAATAAACCAAATACGGGTGGAAAAATCAATCTCATCACATAATTCGGAAATGTTCCTTAAAGGAAATTTGTATTTACAAAATTATAAAAATTGACTTGTAATGAGATTCTCAGGCCTTCATTGAATCCAGAACTCATAATTAGTAGCCTGAATGGCCATGATCCATAGGAATTCCATAACAATATCAGCATGAGCCCTAAGGGGTCCTTATCTTCTTTCCCGTCTAGCCCAGCAAACTAAACATCAGCTTTTAGTGAAAATGCGTAGCTTCATCGTTGTCAACTGCCCCAACAGTTTTAATTTGCTTTGAGTTTTGCATGCAAGAAAATTGGGGAAAAAATGCCTTCTATTGTGTTTTTTTTTTTAGCATAGATGAAAACTTTAGCCCAGATCAATGATCATAACTTAAGAGTATTTCTAAGAACCCGTGAATTGAAAGTATATATTTCTGAACGCTCGCAACCAAGCCACAGTTTGCTTACTTTATGATATTGCTATTTTATAAGCTGATGCAAAAGCAGTAAATTTGGTAAGCGAAAGGCGTATTTAAGGTCAGAAACAGATTTTGGCTGCGTTGAAGACGATGTTGCAACGATGGGCTGCAAGATTTTGCACGATCTGATTCAGGGTCAATCTCATCCCACCTTTGTTTAGTCACAAATGAAGCCCATTCTTTAGCGCTAAGAACTAACATCTTTCTGCAAAGATAACTGTTCTTTAATTCATCGTTATTCCAAGATCTTACTGCTCACAGATGTTAGAAGTGCAAAGACATCCACTTTTCTACCCCATGGAACTTTGATGATATACTCATCACTGTTTATAGACTGCTGATCAGAGGAGAATGAGGAAAGATATTTGCAAAAGATCGGCATAAGAAATAAGACCTTAACCCTAAGCTTTCACTTTTATGCATTCTTTGTCAGAAGATTAAGATCTTGGCTGCGTTGAAGACGATTTTGCAACGATGGGCTGCAAAATTTTGCACGAGCTATTGATCTAAAGAATACCCTCACGCAATGACCACAACCCTTAGTGAACTCTCAGCTGCTTTTCCCCTCTTTTAGCAGCCCATGGTTTCAGCCTTAAAGAGAGTAAAATAGGCTTAAGAAAGTAAATCAAAACCGTGAAATCAATATTTGCTTTTGAAAAGGTAACCCAGTAGCAGCTACGCCTAAAACTTACCGAAAATTCCAACAGCTAAGGTCTATGTCTCACCGTAAGTTTTGTATCTTTTTTTTTTGCTGTCCTATTGCATTAACGTTTCAATGTAAGATACCAATTTTAAGATTATTTGAGATCAGGATTTTTTTCTGTCTGCCCACTTACAATTTTGAAATAAGTTTTACATTTTTCATATTAAACAAGCCCCATCCGTGCCACCATGAGTGGATTTTTTTTCACTTCTTCTCTCTCTCTATTTCTCTATGTACTCTGTGTGAGTTATTGAGGTGTAGTTTTCTCCCTATTGATAAAGGAGATAAAACGAGTTGCGTCCCTGTCTCCTTTGTATAAGATTTATATGTATCATTTCTTGTATAATAAAGTCAAGTCAAGTTGAAAACGCAGTAAATTTCCTGATAAGCAAGTTTAGACCATTTTCCAATAAATAGCATAAGAAAATTTCATAATTTTCCAGTCTTAAAAAATGGAAAACCTGAAACTAATTCAACGGATAAAAGTATCTTGTCTTCTTCTACAGCGCAACAGCTACAGCCAACAGCAGCCTTCTTCTATAGCTACAGCTTGTCTTCTTCTTTTCTTGTTACAAAATTGCATGTTTCAGTATACGACATCATAACGTAGAAATACGGCTAGCATCAATTGTAAGAGAGGAACTGGAAAGGATCACCAGAAAAAATTTGATCCTAAAGCAAGTAGGCGCGTCTAATCGGGGAAGGATATTTTCATTTAAAAATACTCTTTCTGGTATTTTCGCAAACAAAAAATTGCTCCCCTTCCAGATTTGAAAATACACCCCGCTCTTGAATTTTCGTGAGATGGAGTCCCTGACAGCAAGTCATCCAAAATTTGTCATTAGGACCAGGTTTATGACATAGGTATTGAGGTTACCACCTCTCACATACAGTATTAAGTTTTCATTTAACTATTTTTATCATATATATACAATTGTGGGCGTAACCAATCTCTAAGGTTACAAACAAAGTACTAATCCAAAGATTATAATTAACTTATAATAATTGTAACTGTCACTAAGGTCGGAAAAGAAATCATCATCTCCATCAAGTGTTTAGTTTTCTGACCTATTTTTTTTTCATTCACAATTTTTTTTTTTCTCCAAACACTTAGAACTACAATTAATTTGCCTTTCACACTCATTAAACTATAGTTGGTTTATTATTACGCCAAAAACGACAAAAAAAGGAAGTGCTAGATGGCATCGATGACAAGCGGCAGTTTTTAGAATAGAAATTGCTTGTTTTTCATTTGATTCTAATATTTTATCCGCAAAATGTGAACTAACTTTGAATACTGTGATTGCGTCACAACAAATATTTCATGGTATAATTTGGTCGAAAAACCAAAAAAGCGTTGGCAACGCTGCTGATCAATCAAAATTTATTCACAACAAGATTGAAAATAAAGCAAATGAATAAAATTTTCATTCTTTAATGAAATTGTTTTTAGTTTATTAATTGATCAATATTTTCTATTATTTTTTATTTATGACTTATATTGTTTAGTTATCATTAATTGTTTTAATTATAATTATTTAATTTTCATTTTTTTAGGTCATTTTTATTTTTAACTATTTAGTAAGTTATTAATTATTTAATAAAATGAAATTTCAAAGACTAAATAAATGATTATAGCCGTTGAACTACTTATTTAAATTCTTTTTCTCACAATTTCTGCGACCGGGGCAAGTACCCCCTTTGCCCCTTCCCTAAGTCCACGAGCAGTGGTGATCTCCACATTCTTTCTATAATGGTATTCCTAATGACGTACTCTGGAGAATTTCTTCAGGTTGAAAATGACGGGAAAACAGGGATTTCTTGATGATACTTACAGTATATTCACAGGAAAGAATAATCGAAATATTTCATTCAAATTACTTCCCATACATTTTAACCTGGATAGCAATAAGGAAAAAGTTATTAAATACACCTTTTCTGATACCAGATTTCATTCATTATTCTCCTTAATTCAGCGGCGCCAATTCATGTTGGAGGTGATGGGGGGCAAAAGTATATATATAGCTCTAGGAGGGCAAAAGTTTTTCTCCATTGAAATTACCAAAAAGTTATTATTTCAGAATTTAGGGGGGAGGGGGAAGAATATCCCCCGCACCCCCAATTGACGTACACCTGCTGAGTAACCAATTTAGTGCACCATTCATACTATTTTGGTCTCTCAATTCTTTAACAGATGGGAAAAAGGTTCTTTTAGCTCAAGAAAGCTTTTGGGGGGGGGGGGGGAGTGTAATACAGATTTTTATTGAAAAGTAGAATATCTCTTTTACTACTACTATATAGAGTATTGTATTCCCTGGTAGATGTAGGTGTTCTAAATGACAGAAGTAAATCTTTGGGAAATCTAAATGTAACTGCGAAATTTAACATCTACATGAGAACACCTTTATTAGATTCAGAATATGTTCAGAACAGTACTGTTCTAAATGTCGAACGTAAATCTTTGGGTAATCTATTTGTAACTACGAAATTTAGTAAATCTAAATCTACAAGGCATATTTACAGGGGATATTATATTCTAATATAGTATTGGTGACTGGAATATAATAATTCCCCTTTAAAACTGCAGCGAAAAAATTCAATCCTAAATGCGGAAACGCTTATGCTTATTTGTGCTTTTTGAGCCATTGTTGCCATGGCGTCGGGCTAGAAAATAAACCTCAAAGGTAAAAAATATTAGTTAAACAATAATTTATTAATCTTCGTTCGCATAAAATAACAAATTCCTATTTACAATCTGTTCAACAGTAAAAACCTTCATAATTTAAAACAACATTTATCTGTTAGGAATCTGGACGGATGGATTCAGTTGACAGCCCAAACAGAAGGCACAATTACATAGGCCTATCATATAATAATTGATTATTATGGCATTCCATAAGTCAGGCAAGTCCAGTTAACACTCTGAAAACTCTTCCTCTACCACAAGTTGTTGGGTATCTTTTCCTGTATCAACTTCATTAACATCTAGCTCTCTTCGTTTTAAGTTGATTCGCGGGGATGATTTGTGTACCACGCTAGATGGCGTCAGTACAGCAGTTTCAATAACCGGGTTAACACTACCTGCTGGTATATCTTGCATCGCTTCATAAACTGGGTTGGTAAAATCTCTTGGTTTATCTACTTCTGTAGCAGCGTCAGGGCTTTGAGGCGCGGTCGGACCGAACTCAACATTTGTGCCCTGTCGGAAGGCAACGCTCGGGCTACTGAGAGGACCGAAAGAGCTGCCCTTTCCCCTATATCTTTTCACATATATAAAGCCACCAGCAACTCCAAGAGCTAATAGAATTATGACCAGAACAATTGGTATTGCAATGGCAGCACTGTTAGTGGACTCTTCTGGCACAAGTCTCTTCTGGACAAAAAATTCGCAGTATCTACCCTGGAAGTCAGTTGGACATTTGCACATCATGTTGCCGTTCTCATCTACATCACAAGTGCCACCGTTTTGACAGGCACAGCGGAAAGGCAGAGCTTTCGCTTTCTCATATGGTGCATCACATAATACTTCACTCGCCATCTGTGTTCCAGTACTGTCTGGACATACACATTTATGTCCACCGGGTACAAGCAAACACAAATGAGAACACTGGGCGTTTAAGCATGCATTGCTTAAGGTAGTGTTGTATCTGAAGTCTGTAAATATTTTCACAGAGCTGGGTGATGTTATATCTTTAGCCAAACGGACGTAAACTCCTCTTCCAAACTTATCTTGCTTTCTCAGCTCCCCTTTGTCACGAGTCACCCAGAATACAGATGATTCATACACATCTAAAGCAATTGGATGATCTAAATAGTCACCTCGAAGTACGACAGTTCTGCCACTACCATCTGGTCTCATACTCTCAATAATGTTGAGCTTAGCATCTGCCCAGTAGACATTGCCACCCATGCTATGATCAACGGTGAGACCAGTTGGGTGGCCAAGACGATCTGAGACAAGAACACGTCGCTTACTTCCGTCCATCCAAGAAGACTCAATACGAGGAGCAGTACCAGCATCAGCCCAGAACATTGTTCCTGAAAAAATATATATGACTGAGTATTTTTGTTATACAAATTTAATATTATAATTGAATACTTCAACGACATTTTGTATTTTAATATTTAAGTATATTTATAAAAATCGTTATTGCTGATTATTGCCAGTTAAATAAAACCCGCTCCTTTGTCTCTTTCTGTATCTTCTCTCTCTTTAACTTTTGAAATGCGCAATTTCTGTAATTTAAGTATGTATGAGCATATTTTGGGCATATTTGGGCATATTATGTCAATTTTGACTAACAGCAAAATGGTAGTCAATTTTTCCTCAAAATACATCAAGCTATCAAGCCACTCAGAATAAAAGCCATAAATCATATTTAATTTAAATAAAAAATTTAGTGTCAGTCGATTTAATTAACAAATTACAAGAAAAAGGCGATAATAATAATTGAAAATTTAAGGTGTCTAAATCCTTAGTCTTTCACTAGCCGAGTTGTTGGCACGCTAGACTTGAAATTTTTAGTCCGCTAGGACGGGGGTTCAAATCTAGGAGTGGGGTCACTATTATTTAGTTTGGAACAGGAGTCACTGGATTGAATCCATAAGCTTCGCCAGAGTCAACCTCGCTCTGAATAGGTATCCGGACAAAATCTGGGGAAATTGAACAGCGGGATTGTGCACAAGTACAGGATGGTTGGCCGAAGGGCCAACCATCACAACCCCTACTGTATTTCCTGGCCGAAGGGCCTTAAAACGAAAATCAACACTGTAAATACGGACTGTGAAGTCTAATGCCATGCTCTTCACCTTCCGAAGCTTAAAACGAAAATCAACACTGTTAATACGGACTGTGAAGTCTAATGCCATGCTCTTCACCTTCCGAAGCTTAAAACGAAAATCAACACTGTAAATACGGTCTGTGAAGTCTAATGCCATGCTCTTCACCTTCCGAAGCTTAAAACGAAAATCAACACTGTTAATACGGACTGTGAAGTCTAATGCCATGCTCTTCACCTTCCGAAGCTTAAAACGAAAATCAACACTGTTAATACGGACTGTGAAGTCTAATGCCATGCTCTTCACCTTCCGAAGCTTAAAACGAAAATCAACACTGTAAATACGGACTGTGAAGTCTAATGCCATGCTCTTCACCTTCCGAAGCTACAACGGTCGTTAGGACCTTTATTTATTAGTCAATATAAATAAGAATTGATGCAACAATGTATTAACAAACCATTTTAAGTAGCTAGTAGCAGGCCAGTAAGACAATAGCCATAGGAAAGAAAAAAATTATACTCTCTTGTAAGAACCAGAAGCTTTCTAACTCTGACTGTACAATACTCGGTTCAGATACCGATCGCACAAAATGTCAAAGATTTTTTTTTCTTTCTTCGGATTAATGATCGGTAAAGAGTTAATGACATTTATACATGTAGTAAGTTCAACTTGATCTAAGGTTTTCACAATATTCTTCTACGTGAGAACGAGCAAACCCCGTTCTTTAACATTTCTTAAAGATTTTGAAAAGAAACTTTTTTTTGTGTTTTCTTAAAAAAAAACCATAGAATTCAAAAATACCATTATTAATATTCAATAAAAAATCAAAAACCAAAAGAAAAATCATTTTGTCTACACAAAATAGAAATGCAAAATAGTAGTTTTGAGAAAAAGCCCTAATTACCAAACCTCAGACCATAAAATTTGTGTTATACAAACTATATCAGAGCTATTTGTAGACACCAGGCGCGCACCCAATGTATGGTCTAAATGGGCTTTAGCCCCCCTCCTCTCAAGAAAAAATTTCATTCTGTTTTTAAAACTATTTTAATGTGCTCGATTTTATCATTCATTCCCTAGTACCTACTCAAAACTTACATTCAAAGAGCTAAAATAAACTTGAAATAATGCCTTAAAATACATTTTTTCTAAGGAATAGTCAAAACTGTTGGTTGGCCGAGGGACCCCCAATGAGACCCCCCATAAATATTTTCTGAGTGCACCACTGGTAAATATAAAAGCATAAAGTAACAATAGTTTTTTTTTCTATGAGTTACTATCAATATTAAAAGGTTTAGTGGGTTTTTTTCCTTTGGTTTGTCGGTTTAGATCAACCTCTTTTTATAAGGTTTAGATTTTCAATGAATTTATTTTCTTTTTAGACTCTGTTATTTGAACTTGTTCAGTTTAATAAGGCCATGCTGAGACCGAGTTCGTCCTGTCTAAGTGGAAAATTTGGTCAAAGTGATGATAAAAGACTAAAAAGCCTAATTAGAGTAATTCCAAGACAGATAGTCTCTGTGAGAGGTGAAGCTAGCATAGCTTTTTCGTCATATTTTCAATTGATTTTTTCATGGCATTAATATATATATATATACATAATTATTTAATGTGAATAAATCCATATGCTTCAGTATTTTTTCTCAATTTTATATAGTTGTTCATTTTGTTGTAATGGTGGTTAAGTTATTTTTATATCGTTAATTTTTTTTTGTCATGTATTTTTTTTTCTGTTTTTACCTTTACCCTCTCTTATAATAATTTATTTGTGACCCACTTGAAACAGCGGAGTATAAAACGAACACACACACACAAAAAAACAAAACTTCTGATAATACATTAAATTACTATAGAAAACATTTTAGAATACAACAAAAATTGGAGGAAACGAAAACAAGATGACTTCAGAGCCTTTAAATCTTTTCTTTTTAAAACAGAATACAATCCAGAAAGATATAAAACCGAGTGATCACAAAAGCAAGAATAAATTTGTGAAAGGGCTTTGCGGTTGTATTTCCCCCTGTTCGCAACAATTTTAGAATAATCACTTGAAGTTTAACCTTAGCATCAGAAACAATTTTATTACGAAAAGAGACTAAATTGTTAGTAAGGGTAATGCCCAACTACCTTAAAGAAGTCACGCACGGAATGCTAAAGTCAAAACAATTAAGTCTAGAAGATTGGTTAGGAGCTAGCATAGCTTTTTCGTCATATTTTCAATTGATTTTTTCATGGTATTCCACTTCTACTTTCTCACTTTATCATTACTTCCACTCCCAATACTTTCCAACATTACTCTTATTTTACTTTTCTTAATTCTCAGTTTCTTAATCCACTCCAATTTTTTAAGTGGACAAAATATATATATTTGATCATTTTCACACTTAATTATTTTCAATAGAAAAATAAAATGAATAAACTAAATATATTATATTTAATATATTTATACACTTTAAATACTTATATTCTAAATAATATACAATATTTTTATATACAATAATATCTATATACATTATATTTTAAATACACTATGAATATAGTGGAGCGTTATAATATATGGATAGTTCTGAAAAAAAAGAGTCTCTTGAGTTTAGCTTAAGATTAACTTATAGAACTACTGGTAATATATTGAAGTTTTTCCATTGATATTTTATAGTCACATATTTTCTAAGTTTATTTTTATTATATTTATTATATATGTTTTATTTATTTAATTTTATCTTATGTATTTTTTTATTTATATTTTTTAATATCTATTTCATTTATCTATTAATTTATTTTTATTTTTTTATTTATGTGTTGAAAGTTCGGGTTTTCCCTAAATCCCCCCTCAGCCTCAAGCACCTTAATAGGAGTTTAAATATAAAAAAAAAGAAATTTTTTTGCACTCAAAAATTTGAGTGCAAAAAAAAAGAAAAAAAAATGTTTACCACTGTAGTGCAGAAAAACAGGGAGGTGGGGACATCTGCACTGTCCAGAAATAGAGCCACCACTACTCTAATCCTTAAGCTACAGGAACATACCAAACCATCACATACAGTTAAAAAACGGCATAATGCGTTGAAAGTTTGTATTTTCCCTAAATCCCCCCTCAGCTTCAAATTCCACCTATTACTGAATTTACGATCTAAGCTTCAGAAGTCAGAACTAGGTTCACCTATGGATGTTGATAAGAAAAAGAAAATGCACTTGTAGCTGGATTCAGTTATAATTCCTCCCAAAAAACATACTTTCAGGGGCACCTGTAGTATTTTAACTTCATGTGTTTTTGCATTTTTTAAACTTTGCGATGTTAAAGTATATTTAATTAAATGAAAGTTTAATGGGGACTAAATTATTTTTAACTTAAGAAAATCAGATCTAATGGAAACTAAAAACAATAAATTATCATTTCTTATGGTTACACTACTACTCGCATCTCAACTAATTAAGGAGCGACATAGTTTTTTAAAACTTAATTGTTGCCAAAACTATCCAACTCCCTCCCCTCCTCCTCAAAAATCAACTATGAGTAGATTCATGATATAAGTCTCAAAGGCCAGTACTAGATAGACATGTAGATGTTGGTAAGAAAAAGGACAAGTAAGTTTATAAGAGAAGAAATAGGTCATTGGGAAGAAGATAATGAAAGGAAATCGACAAAAAGAGAAATGAAAATGATTATTGGTAAGATGAAGAGAAAAGAATATTACCTGTAGCTGGATTAAGAGCCAAAGACGTTGGGTTCTCCAGCGCCCCTGTAACAACTGATCTTTTATATCTGCCATCTAGAGTTGTAGCCACAATTCTTGTTTTTCCTTTGGCTCCTTGTTTATCAGCCTCGATGAAATATAGTACTTCCGAAACCCAATCTACAGATATAGATGTTGGTCTGGCGCTATCCCCAATCGGTATATTCAAATTTTGTGCATGGCCAATTTGTACATCAGACCCATCTGGGATGAAAGAGCGTTTAATTACGCGGTCAGCGCCATCAGCCCAATAAACAATTCTGCTGTTTATGTCGTAATCAAGGCTGTCAATACGACGCTCTCTACGAACGACCTGGGAAGGTGAAAGGCTCTCATTAGTTATCTAAAATGTGTAATTCGCCTAAATAATGAGTTAACCTAGTTAGTTAATAAAAATATATAAATAAACCTTTCTAATATATTGATAATTGAAAACTAAATAAGGGATTTAAAATTTACTTTAATAAAAATTTTAATTCTTATAGATGTCCCAGCTTTTCCAAACGATACGGCATATTTTATTCCAATAAATCAAACACGACTAAGATAATTTTGATACTTATAATTATTTTACGTTATTATCTTAATTGTTTGTTGATTATTCT
Source organism: Artemia franciscana (assembly GCF_032884065.1). Lineage (NCBI taxonomy): Eukaryota > Metazoa > Arthropoda > Branchiopoda > Anostraca > Artemiidae > Artemia > Artemia franciscana. Next base: position 38,577,336 of record NC_088873.1, read on the forward strand.
AATTATAACTTTTATTATTTCAATCATTTATTTTAATATTATCAGACAAACTGAAAATGATTCTGTAACTCATCTGACAATCACTCTTGACATCTTAACAATTAGCCATCTGCTTTGTCATATTTTTTTTTACAAATTAAAATACTAAACGACACATAGATTAATGATACAATTAATAATAAAAGGCTTGCTTTATTCCTTCTTCCAGTACGAGACTAAGATTACTTTGACCTTGATTTAAATGGTGACTAGTCAGTAACACTAATGATTAATGATGCGGGTATCTCTGATTAATTTTAGTAATGATTGATTTTAATAAAACAGCTAGGTAATAGCAAAGTCTAATAACTAAAGTAATTAACCCATATTAATTATTTTAAATTAATCGTAGTAAATGTCTGATTAACTTTTTATTTTAATTATTTCACATCCAAGAAGTTAACAATGACATATCTGACAATCACACTTGACATCTTGACAGTGACTCATCTAGTATCTTACGATTTTTTTTCCTTATTCAAAAATAAAAAAAATATATATCACTTTATTCCTGAACCAAATGCTTGTACATGATCCCATTATGTATATAAAACCACCAATATTCCATTTAATGATAATTCTATTGATTTCTTCTAAGACAACCAAAAAAGTTGAACAAGAAACAAAAAATATAACCCTTTTCTCTTTTCCTTTTCATCATTCTGAACCCATAATCTGAAACCCAAACTATCATTAAAAAAAACCCTCAAAACACTGAAAACCAGCCCCTATCACCAAACAAAATTCAAATTTCTTCCCTTCAAAAATACACACTTAGGCTCCTAGAACATATTGACAGAAAAAAAGAGAATAAAAAGAAGGAAAATAAAGTTAAGCAAAATTTCATCTTTGATTCTCTTTCTTTTCTAAGCTAGCCAAAATCTTACATCTTGTACTTATTTTTAGATTTAGTTTAAAGTTATCCTAGATTTTCTTTCAAATATCTCTGGGTCAAGATGGGTGAACTAAACGGAAAACGGCATACAATAAAACCTCAAAAATGGAATAAAGGCGTAAAATTGTAGTGGAACTACTGTAGCATAAAAAAATTACAAAAAGGACCATTAATAAGGAAAAAACGGTAGAAACACGAGAAAGTAGGAGACCTGCCACAGATTTCATATTGGATGTTGAAAACACTCTCTTTCGGCCCTCCCAACCAAACAGAGAATTCGTGGAAAAATTTGGACGACCAAACTAAAAAAGTATGCTCAAGAGTAGCTGGACAAAAAGTGTATTTCCCAATATTGCTTTCTAGAGCTATAATGCGAGAAAGGTTGAGATGGTTAGGGCACGTTCTGCGGATGAAGAACAACTCTTCCCAGTTTGGGGTGGGAAGATGTTGCAAGGGAAATGGGAACATCCTGGGGAGGGTGTAAGGAGGTTTTTTTTCAATAGGTCGCGACCGAGAAGGAGCGCGCGTAGCTGTTTTGGCCTCGGGCGGCTTGGTGCTGCAGTGAGTTGTTAGTAGAAGCAGTAGAAATAAAAGAATATAAATTACCTCCACTTGATGATTTCTTCCAGTTACATTGACAGCTGTTATGTCATCACCAGACGCTATAAGCACCACCAAAGGTGAATCAGCCTTGCATATGCTTCTTTGAGGATCAACTGGTGTGAATCCTTCAAGACAACTGCACATATAAGAGCCTTTAAGGTTAGTACACACTTGAGAACAATTATGACCAAAGGTTGCACATTCATCAATATCATCACAGATTTTGGGATTGCTTCTCGATATGATGTACCCTTTATTGCAAACACATATGTAACCTCCTCCAGTGACATTGTGACAGCTGTGTTCACATCCACCGTTATCTTCCACAGAGCAAGATTTTGCCTTATGACAGCCTCTTTCATCACTTTCATCACCGCAGTCATCCTTTAAGTCACATAACATTGACCTAATAATTAAAGAATTTAAAAGTCTGATTTGATCATTTACACAAACACATCATATGCATAAACCACAATAAATTATTCTTGTAAGTGAATTAACATTCTAAGATATCTCTTTTAATTGTTTTAAAACTAGTAGAAAACATGTTAGTAGGGCAAGAATTTGCTTATCTTCCTTTACATTACACAAAAAAGCTAATAATTTAGACATCTACCGTGACTTTTCTATGTGAAGAAAATCTAGGAAATGCTTAAATCGTTTATACATGTTTAGCATATTCTCCATCTGTACGGTTAAAGCAGCTACCTCACCTGGCAAGTCCTCGTCACGAAATATCTATTCCTTTTTATTGGGGGATAAGGACTAAAACATCTTAAAAAGAGGGATGCTAAATAAACCCTTTCTTCTACTTCATTTATGGGATATTTTCACTTTCTTCGTATGGTCGATATTAAGTCCTGAGCCTTGATATTGGCTATTCCATCTAGTCCTATAAAAACTATACATCCGTAAGTATTGTTTTTCAGATTTTACGAACAAAAGCGGTAAAACTTACTTATCAATGCGTATTTTACAGAACTTTTCGATTTTACGAGTTTCATAATGAAAACACGATTTATCAACTACGAACTGTTCACGATTTTACTACTTACACGATTATAGAACTATACGGCTTATAACGAAACTGTTAAGCCTTACTTGTCAATGTGGTAGTGACTTACGCAATGGAATTATGTGGTAAAGTCAAATTCCCTGTACTTGAGGCCCAGGGAACCTTGAGATGAGTCATTCCACTTGGACCTCTACGAACTATATAATTTTACCAAATTTTTCAATTTTACAAATTACGAATTATAAAATAGAATTTATGAAATACAAATTATTTATGATTTTACGAGTTATACGATTATACGATTTATGAAAAAAAGTGGTGAAACTTATTCGTCAATACAGTTGTGATGTGAACGTTCGAATTCAGTGGTAAAGGTCACATTCTCTGTGTTTGAGGTACAGAGAGGCTTAAGGTGGGCCACCCCACCTGCACCTCTACGAATTATTTGATTTTAATCAAATTATTCGATTTCGCGAATTGAGAATACGAATTATTTACGCTTTGGTAAACTATGTAATCAAATTATTTATGAATAAAAGTAGTAAGATTTACTTGTCAATACAGTTGTGATTTGTGCATTGGAATTCTGTAGCAGAGTCACATTCTCTGCGTTTCTAGCATAGGGGATCTTAAGATGGGCCATTCCACCTGGCCCTATATGAATTATACAATTTTACCGAATTTTCCGATTTTACGAGTTACGAATTAAAAAACACGATTTATAAATTACGAATTATTCACGATTTAAAAGAATTATGCAAATACACAGTTACACAGTTTATGAACTAAAGTGCTAAGACTTACTTGTCAATACAGTTGTGATTTGCGCATTGGAATTCTGTAGCAAAGTCACATTCTCAGGCCCTCTACGAATTATACGATTTTACCGAATTTTCCGATTTTACGAGTTACGAACTAAAAAACACCATTTATAAATTACGAATTATTCACGACTTGAAAAAATTATGCAAATAGACAATTACACAGTTTATCAGCTAAAGTGCTAAGACTACTTGTCAATACAGTTGTGATTTGCACATTGAAATTCTGTGGTGAAGTCATATTGTCGGTGTTTGAGGTAATGGGGACATTAAGATGGGTCATTCCACCTGATCCTCTATGAATTTCAGGATTTTTCTGAATTTTCGGATTTTACAAGTTATGAATTAAAAAACACGATTCATAAATTACAAATTATTCACGACTTAAAAGAATTATGCGATTACAAAGTTACACAGTTTATGAACTAAAGTGCTAAGACTTACTTGTCAATACAGTTGTGATTTGCGCATTGGAATTCTGTGGTGAAGTCACATTCTCTGTGCTTAAGGCACATTGTTATATTATTCTCATCAGAACCATCACTACAATTATCAACACCATCACAGGTCTGCCATTGTGGAATGCATCTGCAATGTGTACATATTCTCAGTCAGTTGTAATAACCCCAACTATGAATCCCCAACTGTGAATAACTATAACTATAACCCCAATTATGAATAACTACAACTATAACCCAACTATAAATCCCCAACTATGAACAACTATTAACATACCCCAACTATAAATAACAATAACTATATTAGTTGTTATTATTTTTAACATTATTTAATGTAATTTAATTAATTAAATTAATTAATTTAATTAATTAGTTAAATTAATAATTTTTCCTGTTATACGATTTTCCCTGATTATGATTTTTACTGATTTCTATTAGTTAAACATTATCCTAAAGACTCTAGGACCTATCCCGCTGCACAGAATTGTACGACTTGTATAGTCGTAATACCTATTACGTAATAATACCTATTGTATTAGAAAATTTGAATTTTTATATATTTGCTGCATTGTTAACTAGGATTTCTATTACATTTTTAGTTCTGTTTCAGGAATATCAAGTCTGCTTGTATAAAACAGAATTAGGGTACCATTTTTGTCGTCAGGACCAGATAAAGGGCGATTAGACCCATTTGGACCCTGCAAAAAAATCTAATTGAGCCCCAACCTATTGAATTCGATTCTTTTTATCCTGGCCTCTTCTGAATGGAACATTATAAATTCTTACTTAATACTTTAATAAAATTAATTTTAATAAAATTTGAATTTCAATAAATTTATTGCTTTACTCCATGCAGAGAATTGAATTTAACAGATTGTCTTAACTAACAATTAATTAAGATAAATTAAACGCTTCCTGACTTGTAAGTTCCTTGCGTCAGACCTTCAGCGTGTTTGCCACAGCGGGTTTGAACTCTGGGCCCCGTCTTACCAAGCTGAGATCAAACCCACTCCGACATCACAGAGCTATTTTAGTTTTAGTTTTCAGCGTTTCCCTATTTTTAATGTTATTTTTTCTATTTATTTATTTTTCATTTATTTTTTATTTATTTATTTATTTTCTATTTATTTTTTTTATTTTTTAACTATGTTTTCTTCAGTAAGATTCGCAAATACTTGTTTCAAAGATTATAGAATTAAAAAAAAGGCTTTTCTGCTATAGATTCAGTCAAGCCCAGAAGGGACTATTTTTTTTATTGAATATTTGAACTTACCGATATTCCAAATTCAAGTATATGCAAAAAAGATTAAAACGATTCAAAAATATAGTGGATAAGACGTAAATTGAAGTGGAGCGACACAGAAAATCTGAATAGCAGAAATGTTTTATAAATAAGAATTTTGTTATTACAATGTTTCCTCATAAGAGGCCACAGAGAAGGATGATACCCAGAATCAAAAAACAAGAAGCTATAAAATTTTTGTGATAACTAAGGAACAGAAAGTAAAGAAAAAAGAAAAAAATCGGAAAAAATGTGCAAGCTAAAACTAAAAACGGCGAACTAAATAATAATTTCGCTAAATCTCTGCTCCTACAAAATGAATAATAACGAAGGTTGGATGAGTTTTAATAGCCAAAAGGGAAAAAACAAGAAAAGGAAGATTGGTTGTTCTAATAAAAAATGAGTTAAATGAAAGAAAAAATGCACAACAAATTGAAAACTTAAAATTTAAAACAAATTTGTTTTTGTCTCGCACTTAAAAAAGCATTTAAAGCCAAGTTACGAGTGTTTTGTTTTAGAAAGAGAGTTGGAAACTAAATAATAATTTCTCTAAATCTCTGTTCCTGCAAAATTAATAATAACGAAGGCTGGATGAGTTTTAATAGCCAAAGGGAAAAAACAAGAAAAGGAAGATTGGGTGTTCTAATGAAAAAATTAATTAAATGAAAGAAAAATTGTAAAGAAAAGATAGCGTAACGCAAATAAATAGTAGAAGCACAAATAATAAAATATATCATTAATACATAGTTGGAAAGAATCTACACCCCCTTTCCTACAAAAAAATCGTTGTTATTCTTATCCCATAGCTCCATAACAACACTCGTAGCTCCAGGGAGGGAGGTAATTCTCAATTTTTCTTCCAAGTCTACACCTCTTCATCCAGATTTGCAACCCCCTTTAGTATACGAATTATAAGGATCTTACGATTAGGGTTAAAATACTACTTTATTACTGACCCATATTAAACAGACTATTTGTAATACTTTTAAAATTTATTCTTGAAAAACATTTTTTAGGAGCCTAGCGGTACATGGTCTCCTAGGTGGGAGTTCCGTCTAAAAGGAGAGCATGAATACACTTGAACAATAAGGGATAGGGGGATAAAGTATCTCAAAAGCACGTGAGACTGGCAAGAGTCTTGAAGCCTAGACATGTTCATAAAATTTAATGGCACTCCCTTTGCCCCCTGCCCGTACTAATTAAAAATTTTACACTTAAGTTATTTTGTAAAGCACAAAAAATCTACACACCTTCCATTGTTGCATCTGAATCTGCCCAGACCAGTGCACAAGCTCTGGCACATGTCTGTGCTTTCATCACTTCCATCACCACAGTCATCGCTACCGTCACATTTATCTTCTTCGTCGACGCAAACATGGTTCTTACATTCAAATCGGTCTTCTGGACAAAACCTATGGAATAGAAGGATAAAAGTTTATTTGCAAACAAAAAACTTGCCAAAAAATAGGCATCCACAGAAGTGCTTATCCCCTCCCATCTTTTGAATAAAAAAAATTACAGAAGCACAATATTTAGTAAGATCAGGAACCTCATATCAGTAAGATCATAAGCTCAGTAATAAGAGTAATATCAGGAGCTTCAGTAACATCAGGAACTTCATATCAGTAAGATCATAAACTCAGTAATAAGAGTAGTATCAGGAGCTTCAGTAACATCAGGAACTTCATATCAGTAAGATCATAAACTCAGTAATAAGAGTAATATCAGGAGCTTCAGTAACACCAGGAGCTTAATATCAGTAAGATCATAAACTCAGTAATAAGAGTAATATCAGGAGCTTCAGTAACATCAGGAACTTCATATCAGGAAGATCATAAACTCAGTAATGAGAGTAATATCAGGAGCTTCAGTAACACCAGGAGCTTAATATCAGTAAGATCATAAGCTCAGTAATAAGAGTAATATCAGGAGCTTCAGTAACATCAGGAACTTCATATCAGTAAGATCATAAATTCAGTAATAAGAGTAATATCAAGAGCTTCAGTAACATCAGGAACTTCATATCAGTAAGATCATAAACTCAGTAATGAGAGAATATCAGGAGCTTCAGTAACATTAGGAACTTCATATCAGTAAGATCATAAATTCAGTAATAAGAGTAATATCAGGAGCTTCAGTAACATCAGGAACTTCATATCAGTAAGATCATAAACTCAGTAATGAGAGTAATATCAGGAGCTTCAGAAACATCAGGAACTTCATATCAGTAAGATCATAAATTCAGTATTAAGAGTAATATCAGGAGCTTCAGTAACATCAGGAACTTCATATCAGTAAGATCATAAACTCAGTAATGAGAGTAATATCAGGAGCTTCAGTAACACCAGGAGCTTAATATCAGTAAGATCATAAACTCAGTAATAAGAGTAATATCAGGAGCTTCAGTAACATCAGGAACTTCATATCAGTAAGATCATAAACTCAGTAATAAGAGTAATATCAGGAGCTTCAGTAACATCAGGAACTTCATATCAGTAAGATCATAAATTCAGTAATAAGAGAAATATCAGGAGCTTCAGTAACATCAGGAACTTCATATCAGTAAGATCATAAACTCAGTAATGAGAGTAATATCAGGAGCTTCAGTAACACCAGGAGCTTAATATCAGTAAGATCATCAGTAAGATCAAACTCAGTAATAAGAGTAATATCAGGAGCTTCAGTAACATCAGGAGCTTAATATCAATAAGATCATAAACTCAGTAATAAGAATAATATCAGGAGCTTCAGTAATAACAGGAACTATCCCGTCAATATAACATTAGCAAACCTTTAACCCTCCCCTCTCCTTGTAAAACCTTGCATATATTAGATTCATAGTTAATTTTACATTTAATAAATCAAACACAAAGCTACAACTTTAACACATTCTATTTAATATAAAGACCATTATTATTAGACAACCTGTGATAGCACAGTGGGTTCACACTCTGACTGGCAATATGAGGCCCAAGAATCGATACCCCCTTTAACAAAGATTGGCGGTAAGCTTGCTTCTTGTCCCTATAAAAAGACTCAGCAACTGAAAGGTTAATTTGACGCCCTCAGCCCACACAAGGGCTCTGGAAGAATTTTATACTCAATCTTTTATTATTAGGTTTTTTCTTGAAATTACATTTTTTTTCCTTATTAGTATTGTTTAATATCTAGTGTTGTTATTATTATTTTGTCTATCATTTTCTCTCATTTATACTTTGTTTTACAATTCTACACTTACGTTTACACTTTTCCACCTCCATTATACCTGGTCTCAAATGTACTTTTACTGTTTTGAGTGTATACCAGATACCTGTTCAACAGAAGGTTCAATGGGATGTCATGAATAAATCTAATTTAAAAAATAAGAAAATAATTAAAGAAGTCAAACATCCCCGGAGTCAAATAAATATGGCTTTTATTTATGAATTAATGGTTATTTATGATTATTTACCATAAATAATTATTTATTATTTATAATTAATAATAATTATATATATTATTTATGGTTATAATTTCATAACTTTTAGTTTTTCACTAATTGGCTTAAGATTTTATTCAAAAGAGCCAAAATGGTTTTGAGCAACACCGTATTAAACAAATTCATTGGGTACAAGTTCCTAGCTTAATAAGGTTTTAAACCAATTAGGTTTTAACAAGGAGGAGTCAATCACTCTCTCCTGAAGGAGTAACTCCTCTTTAGCTTAAACTTCAAAACTGCTCCTCTGAGTTTATAACTCTATATTATAGTTTTAATTTCACAACTTTTAGTTTTTCACTAATTGGCCTAGGATTTTATTCAAAAGAGCCAAAATGGTTTTGAGCAACACCGTATTAAACAAATTCATTGGGTACAAGTTCCTAGCTTAATAAGGTTTTAAACCAATTAGGTTTTAACAAGGAGGAGTCAATCACTCTCTCCTGAAGGAGTAACTCCTCTTTAGCTTAAACTTCAAAACTGCTCCTCTGAGTTTGTCTTGCGAACCGTCAATAGGATAAACTTTGAACTTTGGAAATTCCCTTATTTAAAATGCTTAACTCGGTTTTTCACAATAATACTAAATAAAATAAAATAAATAATAACCCTCATTAAAGTGTATTAGAAAGTAATTATAACGATTATTACAAAAATAATCATCCTTTTCCATCAATTTTAAATAGCAGAATACAAACTTGAAATTTTCTTTATTATTTAATTTAAATGTAAAATTTAAGAAATAAAATAAAACGAAATTTTTTTTTAAAAGTTCTGATTGAAAAAAAATATTTTAAGTCAATGAAGACGATAAAATAAAGACACTTCACTATATGCCAAAAATTAAAATGTAGAGTGGGGGAGGATTCAATTTTGAAATGAAAATTTTCTATTTTTTAAATGGAAATACAAAAAAATTGCAAAATCTAGGAGAGGGAATTTGAGGTGAAATTTTTGGAATTTTTTCAATGAAAACTCCAAAAAAAAGGGATTTTCAAATATAGAGGGCAATGCCCTGCACCCCTTGGTACCCCTTTATTCCATTAATTAAACACCGCAATCTGAGGTTTTACTAGGGAGCTCACAAATAAACCAAACTAACATTTTTTTTTATAACTCCAATAACTTCTTTCGCAAAAAAAAAAATTCTACTTCCAAACAGCCCCGAAAGTAAATTGTCCATGGTCAATACTATTCAAGAATGAAGGCGTTTAAAACACTGTAACTTTAATATAATGAATTTAAATATGGTAATGATCAAATCTATATTCGTTTTCTTACACCATAGGCTGTACTCTAGAGAGGGAGAAGGGGCATTCCGCCCCCCATAATCTGGAACAAGACGAAGAATAGTACATTTTTTGGCTACTGGGGGACAAAAAAGGAGATATATCACTTCTAACCACGCAAAAAAAAAAAAAAAAACTTACTTTACTTGTTTTTTAAGACGGAGTTGCTTTTTTTTTTCAATTTGTTTCTGCAATAAAACTTTACTATTAAAATAAATGTATATAGGTATCTTTTCTTAATCACCTTTAAATGAAAACCACAAAACGTGTTCTTAACTGTCAGTTACTATAGACTGTATTTCGTCCTTTATTAGGTTGCCACTCCTGGTCTAAACTTGGTTTGACTAGTAATTATTATCCTCAAATAGTTGAAAATGAAGAAGTCATTGGAGGGATTTCGACAGAGAAGGGGGGGGGGACAGCTGTTCATCTCCTACTTCCCCTTTCATGAGTGCATGAATGACGAAAACAATAGGGACTCACCTTCCATTTGGAAATCGGGGGGCACATCCTTCCTCATCAGTTCCGTCTCTGCAGTCCCGCTCTCCGTCACATCTGAATTGTTGAGCAATGCAATGACCAGATTTACATTGGAATGTGTTATTAGGACAAACCATGGTATTGCAGTTCATTTCATCAGACTGATCTCTGCAGTCATAGTCGTGGTCGCATCGATATCGCCCTAAGTTGGAAAATATCATTTAAAACTTCATTATTTTTTTTTGTTAGCGCATCATTTACCTGTCATATACCTATATACCTTATACAAATTCTAGAACTGGAACTTCAGCATCAGGTTATAAGAATATCATTGGAACGTCATTGGAACGTCACTGGAACATCACTTACCTATCATATATCGTGATATACCTAAGTACCTTATACAAATTCTGGAACTGGAACGTCAGCATCAGGCTATAAGAACATCATTGGAACTTTATTTACCTCTCATATACCATGTACCTTACACGAATTCTGGAACCAAAACGTCCGTATCAGGTTATAAGAACGTCACTGGAACGTCATTATACAAATACCTTATACAAATTCTGGAACTGGAACGTCAACACCAGGTTATACATATGAAGCTAAGATTAAACTAGTTTATCAAAATTAAATTATTAAGATTGTTATTGAATTATTAAGATGAGATTAAATAAGACCGCATTTGAAACCTGTGCTTTTAAGCTGTTATACTTTTTGCCAATGTGACTTTAGTTGCCAATGTGACTTTAGTTGCCAATGTGACTTTATTTGCCAATATGACATGCCAATACCATAATTCTTCATGGACTTATTTAATGGTTCCGACCTTTTTTTTTCAGGAAACTAATTTTAAGATATTCGTATTTATTTGTACAATTTCCACGCTCTGATCAAGGGGTCAATACTGAGAACATTATTCCATGATTCACTACAAAATCCAGTTGCCTTTGAATATAGTTGGAAATTCCCTCCTCCCCTGAGCCAGGTCAAAAGAATCCTGCCCCCTCAAAAATAGAAAAAAACAATGGGTGCAAAAATGCACTATTTTTCGAATAAATTTCAGGAGTATAACATTTCTCCAGAAAGAGAGTATACACTCAAGGTTCGAAAAATAATTTTTCTCAAGGAAATCCTTCAAAAATAGGTTTTACAAATCCCCCTTTTCTTTAAAAATATTCTTCAGTCTAGCCTAGATTGTCAGAGTAATCATACTTTATATAATTGGTAAGTATCGTAACACCTAACCAATCATATGAGGTTATACAATGGGTAGCTGAAGCCAATATTCCTCAGAGTCAAACTGGTTTCCGATCATCACAACAGAGAATACACAGTTTTGTCTTAGGTCTAGGGGATAGTTTTGGAATTTCTAGGAAGTTTTTCTTCGGGGAAGGTGAGGAGGGTAGAGAACCTATAATTTTGTATTTGGGGAAGAAAGCATTTTTTTTCTTCAGACAGATTCTTTAGGGTATAAAGTTCCTTATATTTTAAGTTAGGATAAAAATTCAACTAAACGAGACGCATAAAATTTAGTTTGATATAAATAACACCATTCCTGCAAGAAGGCGGTAAGTTGGTTTTGGCGGTAAGTTGGTTTAATATGTATACATATTTTTCTTTAATTAGCCTGAGTTCTGCACCCCAACGTGGCCATAACTACTTTATTATCTAGAGACAGTGCCACAGCCTTTGCTACAATGACACAATAGGTATATATGGCACGTTTTTAAACAATCCAAGGTTTTGCAACCTAACACAGCCCTAAAACATCTAAAGATAGAGCCTTAGTCAGTACCACAAGGCCACAATAGTCATTTGTGCGTATTTTTTTTTTAATTGGCCTAAGTTCCATACCTTAAAATAGCCCCAATTGCTTGCACCTCATTCTTCATCACAAAGACGTAATAGATATTCATGTGTAAGTTTTGCGTAACTAGCCAAGGTTCTGCACCTTAAGAAGGCTCCAGCTACTTTATAATGTAGAGAAAATACCAAAACATTGGCCGCAAGGGAACTATTGGCATATCTTTGTTAATTTTTCCTTATTTATCTCAGCTGTTACACCTAAACGTAGCCTACTGCTTCATTATAAATAGAAAGTGCCACATTCTGTGTCACAAGGGCCAAATAGGTATGTGTACAGTCAGTGGGGTGCTCAATTTCTATTAAACTCAAGTTAAAGCACTCGAGTTTTATCTCAGATCAAATTACTCAAGTTTCATGGCCTCTGTCTGCTACAATAATTATAATGTCATGTCAAAGACCAGAAGGCACATCTCTCTTCTTTTTCTTGCGATTTTAAAAGTTGTTCTGAATCAGTAAGTCAGTGGTTTGTATATCTGCCTGAATAATAAATGTTTTCCTAAAAATGTTCAAATTTTTTATTTGAACGTTTCTTAATACAAAACTTAAAAATCAAATATTGGATGAATTATATCAATCAGAAAGATGAATAAGAAAAAGTGGTACTTGCCTGGTATGCATTTACCATCAGCACATTGAAATTCGCTGGATGAGCAGTTTCTATACTGATCAAATATTGGATGAATTACATCAATCAGAAAGCTGAATAAGAAAAAGTGGTACTTGCCTGGTATGCATTTACCATCAGCACATTGAAATTCGCTGGATGAGCAGTTTCTATACTGATCAAATATTGGATGAATTATATCAATCAGAAAGCTGAATAAGAAAAAGTGGTACTTGCCTGGTATGCATTTACCATCAGCACATTGAAATTCGCTGGATGAGCAGTTTCTATACTGATCAAATATTGGATGAATTACATCAATCAGAAAGCTGAATAAGAAAAAGTGGTACTTGCCTGGTATGCATTTACCATCAGCACATTGAAATTCGCTGGATGAGCAGTTTCTATACTGATCAAATATTGGATGAATTATATCAATCAGAAAGCTGAATAAGAAAAAGTGGTACTTGCCTGGTATGCATTTACCATCAGCACATTGAAATTCGCTGGATGAGCAGTTTCTATACTGATCTAAACAAAGTCCTTCATCTTCATCAGAGCCGTCAGCACAATCGGGCTCAAAGTCACACATCCAGCGTCTAAACAAATATAGAATATATATTAATGGGGGGTTTGAGAAACTCACCCAAAAGTTTCTTCGCTGCAAGGATGCGAGGGGGAGGGGCATAAGTTTAGAATAGAGTACGTATGAAGATATGGTGTATAATACCGATTATGATATAAAGTATGCGTGGAGCATGTATAAAAATATGGAGTGTAATATGTTATATTAGGTATAGAGGAATGAAGTATAATATAGAGTATTCATAGAATACGGAGTATATTATTGGGCATATGGAGCGTTAAATATTCTATAAGATATAAAGGTATGGGGTATAATACGGGATATGTGTAAAATATGAATTATATTATAGGGCATGTATAGAGGAGCATAACAAATAGGTATAAAGGTATGAACAGTATAATATAATATGTATGGAATAAAATATAGAGTATATATAAAATACAGACTATATTATAGGGCATGTATAGAGGAGCATAACATACAGGTATAAAGGTATGAACACTATAATATAACATGTATGGAGTAAAATATAGAATATATATAAAATAAAGAATATATTATAGGACATGTATAAAGGAGCCTAATATATTATGTAAGGCATAAAGGTATTGAGGAGACCTGGGTTTACCGAGCTTACGTCATAAGAGGATTATACAGATAATTGAGTTTTGGTTACAGGTATTACATTTGCCAGATAGCTGTCTAGTGAAGGTGGCTTATAACGAGATGTTGAAATCTCCTAGAAAGGTAATATGGCCAGAACAGGTTAAAGCCCTGCTGGAAAAAGCTAGTTTTTCATGGAAATGGAATGAAGGCCAGAGTCTCCACTGTAAACCTGATGATCTCCTGAAACTGCTGGATTCGTTGCTTAGGGACCAGGTAACCCAGGTCTGGTTTACTGATGCTGAGAGGCCAGTTACTCTAAGGTTTTATAAGCAGATTAAAGTAGTGCGTGGAGAGGAGTTTGATTGAGACTGAACCTACCAGGGAGAGCGATGAAATGTTGGCTGCAGGTGAGAGCAAATTGTGTGCCATTGCGTCGGGGACACTGGAATTCTTAGGATGCTGATGGCCCTGAAGGTAAGTGTGCCTGCCGCCTTTGTGGGGAGTATGGGGATAACCTGGAACGTTTTATGAGTAATTGCCAAGTTGTTTTTTTTTTTGGGGGGGGGGGAAGATGCACCACAAACCCCAGGTATCTTGGAAACCTCTTCTAGGGAACTAATTATTGCGGTTGAATGTTTTATGAAGAATGTTTTAGAGGCACAGAAGTTATGATTTCAAAGTGTTTAGTGCTACTGTCTGATTTGTTCAATTTACACGTATATAAATATATATATATATATATATATATATATATATATATATATATATATATATATATATATATATATATATATATATAAGGATGTATGGAGTAAAATATAGAGCATGTATAAAATCATAATACAGGGCATGGATAGAAATATGGAGCATTATACATTATGGAAGGTATACCAGTATGGAACATATCACAGAGTATGCATAAGGTAAAATATAGAATATGTACAGAGATGTAGGGCATAAAATATTATGTAAGGTATAGATGAGTGATGTATATATGGAGCAAAAATATAGGCTTTTCATAAAATAAGGACTATATTATAGGGCATGTATAGATATTTAGATCATCAGCTATATACATGATACAGAAGTATGATGCATAATTTAATATAGACATCTGTGTAAAATAAAGACTTACTTAGGAATACAACGCTTATTTTTGCACTGGAACTCCGCAGTTGGGTGACACGAAGGGCAATATTCAGGTAATTCATCGGAGCCATCACGACAATCATCTTTGCCATCGCAGAATAGCCATTTAGGAACACATCTATAGTTGGCACGCCCAGGACAACGTTGCCATCCAGCCGTGCAATTCCGTTGCCTACACAAGAAAGCAGGCTCATCGGAATTATCGCCTGAAACAATAAGTCATAATTAGAATATAAGAGGTGCCAAAAGTGTCCGTTGGTAATCAAAAGAATGCAAAAAAGCACGCCCCCCCCCATTCTAATTTTCCTCAATACAGACAAGCTGTATTGAAATGATAGGAAAATGTGATACGTATTTACAAGACAAGTATTTACCCGCTTTCTAGTACTACAATAAGAAAAAGATTGAGGTGGCCACAACACATTTTGCGGATGAAGGATGACAGATTGCCAAAGATTGTCCTTTCCAGCCAACCGTCTAGGTCTAAACAGAAGGCAGGTCGTCCTCGGTTGGGGTGGAAGGATGTCGTAAGGAAAGATAAGGAAAATGGGAACTCCCTGGGGAGGGTGTAGAGAGACAAGCTTTGAATAGATTGGGATGAAAAAGGAGTGTGCGTAGCTAAGTTGGCCTCGGGTGCTGCGGTGAGCTGTTAGTAGTAGCAGCATTTACAAGAGATTTGATGAATCGTTTGGAGGAATGCGGTTCAGGATCTAAGGAGTCTAGAGGGAGAACAGTAGTTATTGTGAGCCAAATGCGCCTACAATGGGAGGGAAATCCCCCCAAAAAACAGGTCTAGAAACAAGATAAAAGAAAAACAGGTCATACACACAAATAAGTAAATTCATATCTAAAAAGTGTTTACAAAGCAACAATTACTTAAAATATCGACCGCATCATTTACTCGTTTTTTCTATTACTATTATTCTAGCCCCTGCCCCCAGGTAAAACCCTCTTCATCCATAGACTTAATGTATAAATACTGATATATATTTATACCTAAATCTCAATGTTCTACCAATGAATTTTCTTCTACACATCTTACTCAGACTCTGAAGTAAAAAGTCGTTGAAAAATCACCTAACAATTCATTAAATGCTAAATTAATAAGAAATCATCAACTAATTTAATAGCATATTTACTAATTTAATAATTAAAAAATACTAATTTAAATATAGTAAAATATAATTTAATACTACAATTAATGCTTAGGAAGTTAGGAAGTGCTTCAATACTTAATTTTATTATCTACTTAAGTTAATTATGTTTTTTAACATAACTTAGCAATTATAATTACTAACTTAATAATTATATTAAATTAATTTAGAGTTATAATTAATGTAATTGTATTGATAACATAATTTACTATTTATATTAGTGACATATTTTAGTAGCTACAATCATCATTTAGCAATGATATTAGTAATTATATTAATTCATAATTATACGATATCAATCGCATAATTCATTACTTATATTGGTAATATAGTCGGTACTACAGTTTGACTTTACTATATTAATTAGCTTAAATACTTAAATATAATCTAAATAAATTAAATAGTCAAGGCGGTGGGCATTAGGTTGCCAATTGCATAAAATTCTAATATTGCAAATGCGTATTTAAATATCTTGAAATCAAAATAAGGACTATCTTAAAATCGTGCTTAAAAAATCTTACAGGCTTACTTAAAAAAAAAGGCCCGAATAAAATATATTGTATAGAAGGTCCGTATAAAACAGATCATATAAGGTCCGCTTATCGTGAACTTATAAGCAAATCCTTTATTATTGGCAAAAGAAAAGATAATTTAATATTGCATAAAACCCTAGTATAAAAATTGACATTTTGGAACAAGATATATTATCAAAAAAAGACTGAAAGATAAACGGAGTCTACCTTATAGTTAAGCTGGATGCAAGACCGTATCAACGGGGAAAGGGGTCCCCTCTAATTCACATATATCGGTGAGTTTACAAAAAAGTCCTCCTGTTTTGTGAAACCTGGCCCCACCATTCAAAAATCAATATCTTGTCCGCTTATATGGCTCCATTAATAAGTTTACGAGAATCGAAGTGAATACAAAACCACTACAACAGTTCCAAGGATGGGGTTTGGTATCCTAGTTTCTCCACAAGCAATGTCTTCCAGCCAATATCATTGCTTTCTAGGACTTCAAAGATAGACCCCCCCCCCCCTACTCTTCTTACATGCAGGTCGAAGACACAAAGCTGGCTTTTACTTAAATACAACCAAGAGTTCCGTTTACAGCCAGACCTACTGGTCATTTCATTCTTGATGAGAATGTCTATTACCAAATACAGCAGCCAATTGGGACGTTTGGATTTTTTTTTTTTTTTTTTTTTTTTTTTTTTTTTTTTTTTTTTTTTTTTTTTTTTTTTTTTTTTTTTTACAAATTTTAAAAGCTTAAGACTACTCGTCAACCATTCACCTAGTTTTTTTTTTCACTAGAGTTGTGTTTGCTGTGTTTGTTGCGTTTGCTGTGTTCACTAGACTTGTGCTTAAAAGGTCATCAAGGATCATCTCCCTTGAAATACGAATACAAATGGAGGTGCAAAGTCTTACGACGCTGTTCTTCAAGTACTCGGTACAATTTCTCTCTTCGTGAAGGTAATCTGACTATGCCTCTTCAGGAACAGGTTTTCAGAGACGACCTTCCTCATGAGGTCATCCTAAATGGGGTGCAGCGTCTTACAAACCAATTTTCTGTTACTCAGTCTGGGGTGTTGTTTTTCTTTTTGTAGGTAATATGACTAATCTATGTTTCAACAAATTTGCTGTTTTAGCATGTTCAACCGTCTTGATATTTAAACTTACCTCCTCCTCTTCATATTATGGATCCCAAGTATATATATTAAATTTCGTTTAACAACTTATGACTAAAGTCAAGCATTACTCACCACAATCATTATCGGTATCGCAATAGAAAGACTTCTGGATGCAACGTCCATTCTTGCACGTGAATTCTCGTTCAGGGTCGCACTCTCTATTATGGCATATTTTGGGATCTTCATCACTTCCATCGCGGCAGTCATTATCGCCATCACACTTCCAAGTTGCCAAGATACATTTTCCAGTGGTATTACATTTAAATTCACCCTCTGGGCATTCAAAATCACAATTTTCTTCATCGCTTCTATCACCACAATCATCAATACCATCACAAAGCGTTGTGGGTTGCGTACAATTTCCATTCCGGCATTGGAACAAGGCATGTTTGCACTTTCGAGGTGGACAAGTCGACGGCTCATCTGAACCATCACGACAGTCTTTCTCCCCGTCACATTTCCAATAGTTGGGTATGCATCGGTTTTCTGGTCCACCACAGCGGTGTTGCGCAGCAGTACAGTTGGCAATGCAGCCTTTTCCATCAGATGCAAGATAGAAGTTGATGGGGCATGCGCACTTAAAGCCAATCTTTCCATCTTTACGAGGGGATATAAGGCAGAGAGACTCACAGCCACCGTTGTTAGTGCCACAAGGATTGTCCATGGGTAGTTGTCTTAGAGGGTGGTAGATATGAATGTCAAAAGGACGATGAGTTGTGTTTCGAATAACCTGGTATTCACTTCCATTGAACTTGTTGGCTCGGCTCAGGGACTAAAAAAGAATAATTAAATAAAAAATTAACAAATGGCTAGATTATAGATAAAGTAAAATAAATTACAATATATAGTTATGCAAAATAATTATTATGCATTAAATTGACTAACATGTAAAAAACTATAAATACATAGTAATATAAATAAATAGCAGGTTTGTAAAGTCTGAAACAGAAAAGTACATGAAGGAAAGGGGGGAGGGCTTCAAAGTTTTTAACTAGTTCCAATACAGTTTTTTTTTCATGAATCTCAACAGAGAGGATGACGAATAAATCGACCAATATATGCAACGAAACTACAAATACTTCTAATTATCTTAACAAGGTCAACAAATAATGTCCTTTTATTCATTTATGAATATTCTTTTGGATAGTCCCCCTGTTTTGTTGTTTTACTTTTTCAATCCCGTTTCACTGTTCAAATCAGAAAAAGGCTTAGCTACTATTAGCATAAGTTGAAACAGTAACTTTTTTCACTTTTTTTTTCAGGGGGATCATAAAGACCAATATTATGGTACTTACATATGTGTTATATTCTATAATAGGATCTTGAGCCTCAAATGTCCACACTGAGTAGTTTTTATGGGAAAAAATGCGTAAGTTTAAGCTTATGCATATCCCGAAGACAGCTTAATGGGAAGGGGAAAGGTTTCTTGCAAATTCGTGATAATATGAATTTTTACAATTATTCGCTTTAAAGATGTTGCAAAAATGAAATTTAACTGTAACTATAATTAAACTCTAAAAAATTCAATTAAATCAATTTAATTATTGAATTAAACCACAATCAAATTGATTAATTGTATAATCAATAGTTATTATTGTTTATTGTTATTAATTATTTTTAATTATCAGTTGATTAAGTGATTGTTAATTAATAACTCGATATTAATTATTAGTGTTATTAATTTTAATTAATTGTTACAATTAAATTAGTTGTAAAATTAAATTTTAAAACTTGTTTATAAGTTTGGAACATTCCATATAGAGGCACTTTATTACTTACTTTGGTGTTCCAATCTGACCAGTAGACTTCATCATCAAAAATACTCAGCGCAAACACATGTGGAACATGCATAACATCTTTAGTAACAATTCGTCTATTTCTTCCATCCAAATCTGAAAATGCAATATAATCCAAATGGGCATCAGCCCAGTATAGTCTGTCCGTAAAATAGTCGATTGTTAGGGCATTAGGCCAAGCTAGGTTGTTTTCGTAGCTAGCAATACGAGTGAAGTTTGAGCCATCAAGACCAACTCTTCCAATATATGCTTGAAGCTGCCATGTGGAGTAAAAGAGCCATCCCTTTGCGGGATGTACGACAATAGCTCGAGGGTCGGTGACGTCTTTCGAGTAAAGGATCTTTCGGTTTCTCCCATCAAGTTCTGCCACTTCAAGTCGACGCGAATGGCGGTCCAGCCAGTAAATTTTACGTCCAACCCAGTCAACTGCTATACCTTCTAAGCCAAGAGTGTCGTGCCTGATGATAGCTTCTTTTTCGCCACTACCGTTGATGAAAGAACGGTAAATAGTTTTGGCACTAACATCAGCAAAATAGAGACGTTGCTCTTTAACGTCAAAATCAAGAGCGACAACGTTCTGAAGATTCTCGTGAGCAACATAGTATTCGGAGGCATCTAGAGACATGTTTCTAACGTAATATTTATTGGTGAACAGCAACCATGGTTTTATTGACAGATCTTTGCGTTTGCATGTACGTCCGTCTCCTTCACGCTCATAGAAGCGTTCGTCACACTTGCAGGCGTAAGATCCGGGTAGATTGTGGCAACGCTGAGAGCATACCCACGGAGTTTCTACGCATTCATTGATGTCTTCACAGGCTTTACCTAAAAAACGGAAAAATTAATTTGATAAATCAGAAGTTCACAAGCTGCATTGAATGATTACAAGCTGCAATGAAGTTCTGTGTGTGCTTCTCTTTAATCAGTCATAAAGTTGCAGTCAAAATATCTAGAAGATACATTTGAAATACGGTAAGTATTAGATCATCCGATCAGATATGAAACCTATATAACTCCACACATCAAGCTAATGTCTTTTAAAACAAATTTCTTCAATTATAAAAAAAGAAACATACTGTTTTTTCCTTTTGTTGGTTTCTATATCTAAGCATCAAAATAAAGACAGTCAAATTTAAACAGTCACAAAACCATTATCTAATTTTGAAAATAGTCCTCGCAATTTTTTTTAAATGTGCATCTGTCGTTCTGTTTTGTCTGACCAATGGGGAGTACCTTGTTTACTTATCTTTAATCAGTAATAGATTTCCATTTACAGAAAAGGAATTAAACATATAAAATGCATTTTCCAATATAAGCTTATATTGTCATACCCAGAACGAAAGGGCGTATCTCGCATTGCCGTAATTTTAGAGAAAAAAGTTCTAGTTAAAAATTGGCACAATTGGTACATATTACCACAATTGGCTTCAAGTTGATATAAAGGACATGAGGTTATTTTATGAAGTCGTTGAGCTAATAAATTCCCCCAAAAACAGTAAAATAAGCAATTCATTTTTGCGCATGGTATATGATTATTCAGTAGTGATTCAATCAGTGACCAGAACTTCTCTGAATGATCATTGGAAATATACCAGTGAGGAATCACCTCGGGATAATTATGTAAAAAAATTTATAATTAATCATTGAATGAATAATTGTCAATTAATTAGTTAGCAAATAGTCAGAATGTTTATCTTAAGTGCATTAATATTTGGTAAGCCAGCTATCCGGATCAGTCAAGAGGTTACAGATATGTCATTTCTTTAAGTGAGGCCTCTCCACTTTTTGCATTTTTATCTTCCCATTTTGTTTTACTTTTGACTCTTTCTCCTCTTCAGTTTTCGCCTAGTTCTAGATTCTATGTTTCTTTAAATATAGGCCACTATTTTCCAATAAATGCCAGGGAGTTCTCATGCGCATGCGTTAAACTCGACGCATCTACCTTAAAACCACTTTGGAAGGCTATATCCAGAGCATTTTTTGTAAACAGTTCAGTTCAAGGACGTAAAACTGAAAGACGGAAAACTCTGTTCTTCTCTGAAAAAAGAAGCAAAGTCCGGCACCATCTAGTTTTGCCAAGTAAAATCATGAGCTTAGTTTGGAAATTTCGTTTATAAATATCGATTATATCTATTTCATGTGCATATACATATTTTTAAACATTTGCTTTAAGTTGGGACAAACTTTGGTACTGAAGAAAATCACCAAAGTAATGTCGATGTACCTTCATGTGTTCATGTCGATGCATCTACATGATGCATCCATTTATCTACCTCCATTTTATCCATTTATCTACCGCCATTTATCCATCATCTACCTCCATTTATCAGATAACATCAGTTAGGTAGTTACTTACTAAAACCACCAGGATAGGAAAAAAGGAAATATTTTTTTTATGTGTTCATTCCACGAAATCCTCCCCTTCCATTCAGTTTTTTAGTAACACCCCCTCCCTCACCATTCTATTTCAGGAGGAATAGACTATTTCAGAGAAATCAGGAGAAATAGCTTGCCTCTCTTCTTCAGCACGAAAAATAATAAACGAAGATGCCAAAAAGGGGGCAAAGAAAAAATCAAAACCTGTTAGATCAAAAATCAAAATCAAAAACTGCCATCTAGTATCTCTAGATGGCAGTTCAAGAGTTGTGGGATTTTCTTTTGGAAATCGTGGATATTGGTGAATTGCCTTGCTATTTTGGTTGTTAGGTTGTAATTCTTCGAATTTTGGCTTTTACTGAATTTTATTCATCTTTTACTTTTGGTTTTTCATCAGTTTGTTTTGTTTACATTGACTCTCCGCATTTGTTTTTGGTTTTTTCTTTGCCCCCTTTTTGGCATTTCCCTAAATATTTTTGTTCTTTTTGCACTGAAGAAAAGAGGCGATAGTGCTTTCGAAATATTCGTTTTGTGTTTTTTCATTATTTTCGTTTAGCCTTAAACAATCCCATTTTGGATCGTTTCTTCTTTATAGTCTTCTTTATATATGGTTATCTTTAGTTTTTTAGTAACCCCTTCCCCCTCTCAGCATTCTATTCCAAGAGGACTAGATTATTTTTTGGGGATGGGGATTAAAACTTACCATCAGCCATAAGTTTGAATCCTTCATTACATTCACACTTAAAGCTTGTTAGGGTATTAATGCACTTGTGTGCGCATTGATTTGTAGATACGTCTAAACATTCGTCAATGTGGCAAGATTTTGGTTCATCGGATTCGTCAGAACAGTCAGGCTGTTTGTTACAAACTAGTTCGAAGTCTATACATTGACCGTTGTTACACCTAGAAAATATTCAAAAATTAGAATCGTATTGATTTGAAAAGGTAATCGTTGCACATAATAAACGAGCTCAATACGAGAAAATAATTATCGAGAAAATATCGAGAAAATAAATATCGAATATCGAGAAATATCGAGAAAATAATAAATATCGAGAAAATAATATACGAGAAAATAGCTCAATACGAGAAAATATGATTGAATATTGGCAAACAAATACCATTCATAAAATATTAGATTTTTTTCGGAGCAGGGGGAGAGAGTGGTAGTAGCTTGCAAATAATGAATAAAAGCGGATTAACATAAAAGTTAAAAACAGTTTCGAGATAAATCATAGCAATCATGACATTTAGGGGGGGGGGGGGGGTTGGTCCAGTCTTTAATATATAAAAGAAACTTAAGTTGCTACCCCGACTCCTCAGCTGTGATTCCAATTCAAAACCTACTAATGCTTGTCTTTTATTAGCAAAAATATATTTTAAGTATTAACTATTATCTATTAATTTTCTTTTCGTCACTTTAAATGTTAATTCAACGTTAAACAAAAAACTGATTAAAATCAAATAATGAAGTAAATATTCATCAGTAGTTTCCGAGTTGACTAAAAATTAAACATTCCTTCTAGTAAAAGAGAATACACTGTACACTTCTTAGGCCATGTTTTTTTTTTCATTATAATTTTCTTATTTTATTTGATATTTATCATTATGACACTGAGAAAAAATACAAAGAAAAAAGCAAGCGTTTTGCTCCCCTCAGTATAGGATAAGCTGGTATATTACCAGGCTCATAAGGTAAGGTACACTATACACTTCTTAGGTATTCTGTGCCAAGTTTTTTTACATTTTAATTTTGTCATTTGATTTAATCTTTACCAATATGACACTGAGAAAAAAAATGTTAAAGATATACCGCCTAAGTGCGAGAACCATAATGATCTTCGAAAAGGGAAATCATATTAATTTTATCACTTTTATTATTTTTTTATTATCAGTTCTATTTTATTATTGATATTTTATTATTGATTCATCCGAATGCAGTACCTGAACTGTCCACCTGGACAAGATGGCACTTCGGTTGTTGTGGCGTCACAGTTTTCTTCATCAGAGCGGTCACCACAATCATCCTCCCCATCACATCTGTACTTCATAGTGATACATTTAGCATTGTGGCATGTAAAATCCTCTTCACTGCAATCTTTGTAACGCCCATTACACTCAAGCCCTTCATCAGAGCCGTCACCACAGTCGTTGTCATGGTCACAAACCTACCAAATTCAAAAATTTTCATAAAACAGTCAATTTTCCTATCATCGAAAAACCCATATTAATTGATGTAATAAGGGTTTCAGTGGTGTAATAGCGTGCTATAAGGGTATAATAATGATATAATAAGATCAGAATAATGATATAAGGGTATAACAATGTTTAATTATATGTGAAGGGTGTAATAGATGTAATAAGGCGTAACAAGGGTTTAATTAAACATTAGGAAACGTATGGGCGAATTGCGGAAAGTAGATTTCACCCTGCCTCAATTCATTTTTTAATTTTTATTTTAACCAGTAGCAATTCTGAGCATACCAACGGGCAATGCTCCAAGACTAAGACACATGAGACATATAAAGCATTCTCTACACTTTAGAGTTATTAGCGCTATTCACCTTATTCATGTTAATATTGGCCTATGATGAAGGATTCTTACTGTTGTTATTTGACAATTAATACACGCTATACACCAATTAAGATAGAACTTTACCAGTACATATAAGCCTACTATTGTTACTTGTATGTCTCTGTTTTCTTAGTTTTGACAATTTGCTCGAAACGAGAAAAGGCAGCACCTTCCCTTGATGCCAAGTTAAGTGAAGCCACTACAGTAGCTAAGACAAGGGTTAAAAAGCAAATATAATAAAAATACATAATCAAATATAATACAACTATATAATATATATATATATATATATAATATATATATATATATATATATATATATATATATGTATATGTATATATATATATATATATATATATATATATATATATATATATATATATATATATATATATATAATATATATATATATACATAATACATATCTAGATTACTTCTTTCTCCACTACCTTTTTCAGACCAGCAGTCTAACACCTCAAACACGCTCCAGTCTAAACCGGAGAGCTTTTGTTACGGATAATTAAAATAAGGATAAACATCCTCCATAGTAATTACTGACACACACAAAAAAACCGACATCTCAGCTGCAGGGTCTTTTCTACAACAATAAGTGTCAATTAATTCTAATATTTACTAATTGATTAATTGATATAATTGGTCAATTATAAGTAGCAGGACTATCGCCCAAACATGCAGCAACGGGAATCGAACCCTGCTCGGGATAACTACTGATGGCTTATGAAATTAAAACGTTTTCTGCAATGCGCTTAATATTCAAAGTTAGTAAGAGAAATGACGCAACTTCACATACTCAACTTCATAGCCATACTCAACTTTATAAGTTTAAACTGTATAATTGATAAAAACCATGCTCAAACTAAATTACAAAAAAAAGCTCTGAAAGAATGCATAAGTAGGTGATTTCTCATAATTTCTTTTTTTTGGTGTTTTCTTATTTTCCGATGATTGTAATTGATTTTTTTTTTTAATTTTGTCTTTTACGCTAAAATTTATACTTTTATTATTGAATCGCAGTAAACTATTATAAGGGTAATTCAGGTTATTTATATTGGTTAATATTTATATTTGCTTTTTATTGCCCATGTTTTAATTTTTTTTTCTTTATACTCTCCAGTTTTTAGGTTAGTAAAATGTTCGAATTCAAATTAGATTTAATAGCCTTAACCATGTAAATAGAAAACAACATTAAAAAAAAACATTATTGCATACTTCAAATAAATTTTTGTCACATATCCTGTCAAATCTTCTTTGTGTTTGTTTCTTGTTTTCTTGTGTTTGTTGTGTTTGTTTTTGTTTCTTGTGTTTGACAACACAAGAAAAGTATCCACAAACAACATAAATAGTTGACTAAAAACAGCAATTATTAAATTTCAGTTTGACTAAATTTAATAACGAATAATTCTAAGAATAACAAATATACAAAACTAAAACAAGTCCATTCTTAAATTTCAGTTTTATCAAATTTAATCTTATTAACTAAGTTTCAGTTTAATAAATTTAATAATAAGGGGCACCTTCTTACAGTTATGCCTTTTGAGGGGTTGCAAGCTCTTTTTCAAAATCCAATCGGGTCCAAACAAAAAGCAAGTCCTCCCCAGCTGAGGTGAGAGGGCTCATCCCCAAGTAGTATAGGAAGATGTCATCAGGAATAATTTAAAGGACTTTGCAACTTCTTGGGAGGGGTTAAAAATTGGAGCTTCGAACAGATTAGGGAGGTGGAGGAACGTACGCAACTGTGCTTAGGTTTGCACGGCCTTAGACAGCTTAGTTTTGCAGTGAGTGGTTAGTAGTAGAAGAGGTATAACATAAATTAATAATATAATATAAATTAATAATAATATTATAACATAAATTAATTATTTAAGTGAATTAAAATGAGAGCTGTAATACTGAAACAAACATACCCATTGCTTCCCAATACATCTGCCATTAAGGCACTGAAACTGTTCGTCTGTGCAATTCTGAGTTTTGGTGCAGTTTGCATGTTCAGAACTTTCATCTGCGCCATCAACGCAATCAGGATCACCATCGCATACCCAGCGTTTGGGTATACATTGAGAACGGCCCCAGGCTGTGTTCGCTGCACAGGTGAACTCAGTTTCGCCATCGCATTTTCGAGCGTCTGTAAAAAAAAAAAAAATCCGATAGATGGTCATTATATTTAAAAGAAAATATGTGAGGCGTTAATGATAAATCACTGAGGGCTATAAGGACGACATTTACATAGAAAACTATTTTAATACAAAAAAATGAACAGAAAAGAGTAGGAGACTAAATGAAGCAATAGGAATAGCTTGAAATAAATACGAAATTAAAATAGACAAAATTTTAACGAAAAAATAACATTGTAATCTTAGATTTAAAAAAAATTAAGGATGGGTAGGCTAATAATTAACTATGTATCTTTCTAATATTATTCCTCCAAGAGAGCCAAAATTAAGTTTGTATTTTGATGACTAGCACCATTTACTATAGAAAACAATTAATAGATACTTTTAAAAGACAAATGGAGGGAATTAGCAAATTCAACTATCTAGTTATTAAATTAACTCGAAATGGTTGTTGCAATACAGAAACTATACTTTAAACTGAATATATTGGCACATCATTCTCTCAATCCAATATTTTTTGGATGTCTATCAAGTACTTTTTGAAGTTGAAACCGCGCCTGATGTAAATCTTAGAGCTCTGTTTATGGCTGTACAAAAGAGGTTATTTAAATTTGAGAAGAATTACATGCGAAGAAATCTTGAGATTAGTTGCGATGATATAGTATCTATCTCCCAGATCAGGCTTTCTCACCAGTCAGCCTAAAATAATAATGAAGGTAGGAATACTAGGGCCACGTGTCCCAAATGAGATAAGGACGACTTCGTTAAGACGTTAGGTTTTGGAACTCCTTCCCCCCACAGACCCTTGGAGTGGTAGATAACAGATCATGATTAGTAGTTTCCTTGAGTGTAAGGCAAGAGTTCCTAAATCATCCTTAAATAAGCTGTGGTCTCTGTCTGAGGATGACGTCAATAATTCCTTCCCTATTCACCACTGGCTTCGGATGAGTCTAAGTCTAAGCAAGTGAACAATTTTACAATCACTGAACACAATCACTGAACAATCACTGGTAATGATCACGAATGATTATGGGTATATTTTCAAGTTAGCTTTCCTGTAGTTCACAAGACCCTTTTAAGTGCTGTATTTTTCTAAAACTTACCACATTGATTTTTCTCGCTTTCGTCAGAGCCATCCAAGCAATCATTGTCACCATCACAGACGTAAATTCGGGGTATGCAGTTACCATTGGCACAGGTGAATAAATCTCCAAAGCATTTCTTTTCGGTTTTGCAATTATCTGGCTCGTCTGCTCGATCTCCACAATCGTCATCTCCATCACAAACCCATGTGGCTGGAATACAGCGATGGTTTGGACACCTACAATTTGAAAGACCAACCAGTTTTATACAAGGCTATAGAATTTTACCTATTTTACTATACCATAATGATTATTCTAGACTGTCCTAATTTATAAGTCTATTCTACAATTTCCTGCTCTATAATGTCTATTTTATACTGTCCTAACTAAATTATCTTATTTTACTATTTTAACAAATTGGATCACCATTTGGAAAAAGTATGGAATATTTAGGAAGACCATCACAAAAAGAGCTTCTGGTGGCGGACGGACGTCTTCTATTACGGGAATGACAATTTTAAATTGGTTTTATTGTTTTATTTGTTTTTTTTTTTACAAAAAAATTTTTTGTATTATTTGGTGGTTTAAAGTGTGCCCAGTTCGGCTACTATTTGAAAAAAAAAGTATAGGTAATATCTAAGGTTTAAAATTTGTTTATTTTTTTTTAATTTTTGTTACCGGTGGGATTAAAATAAAGAAATAAAATAAAAACAGTCTTATGAAATGTCTACAAATGTCTATTCTTAATTATCTTCAGAATCCATGACTAGAATAAAAAAAAAGTATACTGGCTCTAACGCTGACGAAGAAACAAATTTAGTCTTTTTTCTTCTCGCTTCCCGAGGTCCTTATTTAAGGGTTAACTAATATTAGTTAAATTAGCTAATATTTTATTTCCTAGTTTCTTGAAATTTGCTTGGCGGAATGTAATTAGGTCAAGAAGGGTTTATTTACTAGCTCCACAGTGGTTACCAGCGTTTCACGGAGACTCGTAATGAACATTTTATACTTGCTCTTTCTGAGATGAAGAAATATATGACCTTTTTTTCATTTTCAGTTCACAAGATAGAATTATTGAAGAGTTAGTTCTTTTAGCCCTAATATCAACAGATGCTAGGTTTTGCAGAGGATAGCCTAATAGCATTCACTATTTGTTTTTCTCCAGATATTTTCTTCAAGAAAGAAATGTTTTACGTGGATGTAAAATGAGATGGAAAAATGACTGGCTAGATATTTTTCATATTGAAACATAGGTAGACATGCTTTTTTTCTGTTTAGCAGCCGTTCTTACAGTTCCAGAGATCGTTTTCCTGGTGTTTTTAATAACTTTAACTTAATTTAACTTTAACTTACGCATACTTTCTTCAAAGTTAAAATTCGTTACGCATGCTTGTCGTTAAAGTCATCACGCATGCTCAACAATGGTCTGCGTTGCGCAAGCACGGATCTCTTGATTTTCTGCCTTTGGTCGGGAGTGTAACCTATGGTTGGGAGCAAATCATCCGAAATTTCCCGTGTTTCCCCCTCCCCAAATTTCTCCAGGTACACATTTAGATCTGGCTGGACTCTGACTGAGCTTCCAGAACCACGCCATCGAGCTCCGTTACAAACCAAAGAACCAGCGGTACCAGAACTCGAACCTTTTTTCTCATGATATCAAGTCCAGTGCGCTAATCGCTCGGCTAGGACGGCTAATAAGGAGTAGCAAAATCACCGTTTTTAACTTGAATGTTAACAGGATTTTACCTTCACGAAATTCTTAACTTAGAATTGAATTTTCCTTAAATTTAGTTTTAGAAAGAATAATTTAATCTGAAACTTATGGGTCCAAATTTGGAAATATAAATGTTGAACAGGTGGCAAAAGAAAAAAAAACTAATCACTGAACACCAACTGTTTTTGAAGAAAGTGAATAAAGAAAACCTACCTAAAGCTATTTGCAGGACAGCTTCTGTTGGAGCATCGCTCCTCTTTTTCGTCACTATTATCACCACAGTCATTATCGCCATCGCATACCCAAAAGTTTTCAACGCAGATGGTACTGGTGTCACATTTAATGTAATTAGGTGGACAAGTTGTATTCTGACATCTTGCCAATGTTTCATCACTACGTTCAGTATCCTTGCAATCATTAACTCCATTGCATACCTGCGAAATAATACAATTATAATTGGCTTTTTTCGGTTCAATTTTTTTCCTTTACTATTTATTGTATTTATTAAATTTTCTTTTTAGTGTTCAACTGAAAATTCATTTAAAATGAATTGAAACTTGATTAAAGTTTATCAAAAATTAATTTACTTAAAATTTATATTTATCTTTTTCTTAACTTTGCTATTATAATTGAATTTTTTTTTCATTTTTTTTTAATTCATATAATGAAGAAAACCAATTATCTTTCATGAATAGGTGACCTCGTAAAGATCATAACCTCCTCCTATCCCCAAGGGTGGTTCAATTTTAGCCCATAACAATCCGGGTACAACTTTTCATAGGGGAGGACAAATAAGATTAGCAGTGTTATATTAAAATATTCAATAGCCTTATATATACTTAGTAGGGCGACTTAAAGGAAAAACAAGTTAAACTTTTGTTTTCCAAAGTGAAACTTAGTTCTACTTTTAAAAAACAACAGCCCAATAATAGGTAAATAATGCCAAAAACATAAAGTTAGCCAGAGACACTCAACTCAAGGTTGATTAATAAATAATAAATTAAAGATGAATTAAATAATATACAAAATTAAGTATAAATCAACATAAAGCAATAAAATTTAAAATTTAACTTTAAAATAATTAAAACATTTAATAATAAATTAATAATGAGTTAAAGGTACGTTTATAAAATAAGTTTATAAAATAAATTAAAAATAATACTAATTATTAATAAATTAATAATAAATTAAATATTATATAACTTCTTTTGTATTATAATTGAGCAGTGGATTTTTTTTTCAGGTAAGCTCTGGTTTTACAAAAATTCTTTCCAGTTCAACTTTATTTGGGAAGCAAAAAAGTGTGGCCTGTTATTAGAATTGGATTAATGAGGAATGAATTAATGGAAAACAAACAAATTTGAAGACTAATTTTCAAAGCAATGAGGCCTCTTTCTTTCCAACCAAGGCCGTATCCAGTAATTTTTTTTCTGAGGGGGAGGGGCAAAAAATTTAAAATAAAGCGTCAAAAACTTTCTTCTCCCCCCTCCTGATGGAAATGGCCTTGCTTGCAATTCAATTGGAATCCAATAGTTGCCAAAAAAAACTGTAAGAGATCATTTTTAGAACTCTTGAAAACACCAAATTTCAAATAAGACTAGATGAGATAGGTTCATATCTGACCAAAAAACAGTCTTTTGCCTTTTTTAAACCCAACTATCTTTGGTGGGGGGGGAGGGGCAATACAATTTAGTTTGGCACATCAAATTCCTCTTGGTCAAAAGATTTACTACTTTAAGTTTTAAAATAAGTCAGGAACACCAATTCTGAGAGGTTTTTCTTTCCGAATAACATGTGACCCTTTTGAGCGTGAAAACGTTTTAAGCAACTAGAAATCCAAGTTGACTAAAAAATTCGAATAAAATCAATATGTAAAAACTTCGATTGACTGAAAATCTTTACTTAAAATTCAGTTTAGATCGTCAAATATTCACAAGCTTAGCTTAGGTTCTCGAATGTGCTGTATTATTAATGTTTTCTCTGAAACGTGCGATTTTGTGACAACCCTACAGCAGAAAACACAATGGAATGGAAGATTTTTTTTTTAGGAAATGACCTTAACTTGCTTAAAAGAATAGGAGATTTCAATATTGTAGCATTTTTCTGACGTATTTTTCAATACAAACCTAAAACAAAATGCCAAATTAAATAAAAAAAAAACTAATTTAATAGATACATGATGCTGAAGTCCAACCTTCTAACGAAAACAAAACTGCCCATTGACATTGAAACATCGAAACTATAGAGCTATAGATTAACAATAACCACAATTTTTAAAATTTAATTTCAATGAAAATTTAAACCTTAAAAACTTTAAACCTTAAATATAGACCTTAAAACGGTTTGCTAGAACCACACCTACTATATATTTTGGTTATTACCATGAAAATTTATCGAGAAATAATCAAAATGAAAAGCATCAGAACTTACCTGAGACTGTGAAATGCAGCGCTGGTTGCCACAAGTAAATTCATTATCCGCACACGGGGGATATTTACAGTCTTGTTCATCAGAGCCATCTCCGCAATCATTCTCATGATCACAGCGCCAAGTTTTTCTAATACAACGACCATTAGAGCAACGGAATTCATCAGTTGCACATGTATGGAAAGCTAGAAAAGTTAGTTTTTGTAATTTTTACTATCTTATCTTAGAAACTAGAGTTCCTACCCAGGGTAAGTTTTAGCCATTCCAGAAGCTGCGAATGCTCCTTCATTAACACCACATATTTGAAAAGCTATATTAAATTTTTTGTTGACACATGTGTTTTTAAACTAAAAATTGCGTTTTAAGCCATACTTTTTTCTGGAAGAAGGGGGGGGGATTTCAAATAGTATCAACAGAGGTTTCAATCCTGTGTGCATGTTTCCGGATTTAATTAGTAAGAATAGTTCAATGGATTACCTAATTACAAAACAAAGTTATCTAAATGGAAAGACCCCAAAACTAGCTTTGTAACTAGTACAGAGTGAAACTAGACAAGATAGGTCAACTTTAGATTTTACTAGATGGCGTTAGGAGGCACTTGCTATTACTTTTTAGATTCAACTCTTAGCAACTCCACTAGTTTCGACGCTTATTTGCTTCCCAGACTATTTGAGACGCACATTAACTTTGACATTATTATTAAGAAACTGTCAATGTTCGGTCGTCTCTTCTTAGACATTGTCAGATATTAGCAGTGACTCATCCTGGTTATGTGGCTTTCTTGACATACAGTGAAGTGAAAGCACGACTGGAAAAGTACAACAACAAACCAGGAAGCTGAGACCCAAAATAAATATTGAAACTTCAAAAAAAGTCGAAAGCTTTTTCGTAAAAATTCGACTATTGCTGGTTGAAAAAAAAAAAACAAAAAAAAAAAAACAACAGAAATGTAAAAAGTATAGTGTATGTATTACTTAGGTTTTTCTGAAGTAATAGCCTACAACTAAGAAAAGAAGATGGAAATTTCTACTTTTGATTATTACAGCTGCCACATATACTTCTGGGATTGCGATTAGCGTTGTGATATCACCTCTGTTACATTCAGGTTATGCACTAAAGATCACTTAGAGACTTTGGGGCCTACAGTTCAAACTTACATATCACTAGATACACTAGATCCCAAGATACTATATATGTGTGTGTATAATAAATTGTGTATAAAAAAAAACAAGTTTTTTTTAACTATAAGTAAGCAGCAACAATAAAACTTAAAACGAACAGAAAGTACTACGTGTAAAAGGGGCATTGCCCTCTCCTCAATGCCTCACTCTTTACGCTAAAGTTTGATTTTTTGTTTCACTTATTTAAGAATGAGTCTTGAATCACAATCGTTTAATTAGAACAATAAGCTCTTTTCAAAGTTAAAAAAAAGATTAGCATGAAGAGCGAGGTATTGAGGAGAGGGCAATCATATACGTAATAATTTCTGTTCGTTTTAAGATTTATTGTTGCTCCTTACTTTTACTTGAAAGGACTTTTTTATTTAATTTCCGTCGTTTTAAATAATGCTGGGAAATCGGCTTCCCCTCATAGAAAATTCCTTTCCCCCGAGAAAAATTTCTCCATTGAAAGATCCTCCCATGACCCCTCCCCCCTCAAACTCCACCAGAAAATCCCGTTTGAAAAACTCTGTATACTTCCCAATAATCAATATTATATGCCAAAAAATGGGCAAAAGTCATAGTTTGCAGCCCTTCCCCCAGAGACTGTGGGGGCTAAGTCGTCCTCAAAGACATAGTTACTACATTTTTCAACTATACCGTAAAAATAACTACCTCAAAATTTTGATCGGACAACTTTTATGGGGAAAACTGAGTGTGGGATTACACACTCATTTTCGATCACTTAAAAAGAACAATAGAACTTCGGATTTTCGATTAAGCGATCCCTCTCCCGATCTTCTACGGGGAAAGATCCGTGATCTTTCTTTTGGGTAAAAATGTAAAATTCCACATTTTTGTACATAGGAGCTTAAAACCTCTATAGTAGGGTTCGCTGGTATGCTGAATTCGGTAATGTCATTTTCATTAAAATCAATTGATGTTTTGGGGTTGTTTTCTCCCTTTCTCTAAAATTGAGCAAATTTCTAAGGATCGTAACTTTTGATGGGTAAAATTAAATTTGATGAATTTCACGAATTTTGGACAAGCATCAAAATTCAATCTTTGGATGTATCTATGGTTATCAAGACTATTTCTTAGAATTTCGGTTACTATTCAGTCGCATCGTTTCGTATCTACACTTTGTTGCCACGAACTGTTTCATATGCATTATAAGGTATAGTATATGTACATCAAACGTCTTAGACCAAGACCAAGATGAACAACCTGAGAGGGTCAGTCTATTCGATCCTGCTATGCTGGGCTGAAACCTGGCGTACAACTGCTGCTTTCCAGCGTCGTCCAGCGTCAGTCCAATGAACTGACGTTTTCAGCCTACAAAGTATGACTTCCCAGTCACCTTTGTCGCACCTGGTTGCCGAGCAGACACTTAATGGGTTTAGACATCTGTTGCGATTGCCTGCCTTTATGAATTTGAACCAACCAGTAGTGGCTTGATGTGTCCAAGAGAAAGACCCAAGTTCTGATGGAGCAATAGTCTCGGAAATATCCTCGACCAAGCTGAAATTTTGCTGTCTAATGCACAGGCCTTTGCTGCAGACCTCCCCAACTGGAGAAGCCTGACGACGCTCTCAACACCATCCAAGTATGAAGATTAAGATAAGAAGATATTTAATGTCTTGGGACCTTTTTTCCACCGTTGTAATTTTTTGCAAGTATATTTTACGATATTGTTAAATCCTAAACGGCAACCCTGACACAAAGTCACAAAAATACGAAGCAAAAATGAAGAGCTAAGCTACATCAATCCTTATTCGAACAGATTCTATAGGTGAGCATAGCTCAGGAAAACAGTGCAACCCTCTTTAATTATAGCACAAAATCAACGCATTAAAGAAATCACAATTTTAAGATGCAGACAATTATTTTTATACAGCATTTATTCATTCTTTTTCCAACTTGAAATTAAACTAGTTAACAAAAAAAAAAGTGACTTCAAAAGAAATACAACATAAATTATAGAATTATTAGAAAATCATAGATTTATAAGATACAAGGTCAATAATGACTTATAATATATTCATATTTAGGTATATTGTTTGAATGTATATTTTGCCACTACCTGTGTCAGTGTACTACTAGGTTAGCTACTAACAACCAATTATTATATTCACAGTAAATAGTAATGCATAGGATTTATAATTATAGATAAACTATAGAATTATTAGAAAAATATAAGATACAAGGTCAATAATTACTTATAATATATTCAAATTTAGGTATATCGTTGGATGTATGTTTTGCCACGTTGGATGTTTTGTTGTGTGGATAATTTTTTTATGTATGGCTTAAAAGCTTAGAAAACAATATCACAATTATAATGGTCATTATAGTAATAATTTGAGGGTAATTTTTAAATGTCCCTTATTTTATACAAATCTTGAAAAAAAAGAAGAAAATGTAACATTCTAAAAGTGATGTCAAAAGTGAAACTAAAACCAGCTTAAAACAAGAAAAAGTAATAAGAGATAATTATAAAATTGTACAAAAGAGTAAAAAAAAAACATAAAAAACATTAGAAAGTAGTACGAACTTAAAATACTTTTTATGATTCATTATTATTCTCAGTAAGACTCGAAGTACTTACCACAGAAATTTTTGTCTTCATCAC
The DNA here is from genome assembly GCF_032884065.1 of Artemia franciscana. NCBI lineage: Eukaryota > Metazoa > Arthropoda > Branchiopoda > Anostraca > Artemiidae > Artemia > Artemia franciscana. The sequence goes on from NC_088873.1 coordinate 38,613,245, forward strand.
TATTATCACCACAATCGTCATCACCGTCACAAGCCCAAAGCCGGGATAGACATTTACCATTGAGACACGTGAATCGTGTTGGGTCACACGTGATATTTTTCGCAACACACATTCTATCATCATTAGCCAATCTGAATTCTTCACTACACTTACATTCCGCCTGAAAATAAAATGATTTATATAAAGTTAGTACAAAATAAATAAAGGAATTAACATTAAACATTAGTTTATAAAAATACATATGGTATAGATTCGAGTTCACTGCGCTTAAAATCCTAGAAAAAGAATAATAGTTTGTATATATAAATTCTGGAAAATGAATGAATAAATTCGTTAAATAAAATTAAAATTGTGAAGATAAAATTCTATAATACTTATTTTCAGTCTGAAAAATCAATGGGCATAAGATAAACTGAATGAATATTAAGTGCAGTTATGGTGAAAATACGAATAAAAGACCTAGGCCCCGTTTGTTCCAGGGCTGTGAAGTCGGAGTCATGGAGAGTAAATTTTGATGAATAGAGTGGGAGTTGGAGTCGGTTACAATCAAATAAATGACTCCAAACCCTGGTTTATTAGGAATTGCTGCAATCAATGCCAAGGAAAGTGGCACCCTAAGAGGCTAATAACACCCTTAATAGCAACAGATTTGACTTCTAAAGATGAATTCAACTTGATAAATGTTTTACAGCATAAACGAAATTTTGATTTTCTTAAAATTTATGTTTATTTATGTAAATTTATTTAAATTTATGTATTTATGAACTTCAGAACAACAAAATAAGACAAAGTTTTGGGTATTCAGTTCCAATTTTGATTATAAAATTATTTAATTTTAATTAAAACTGAAGTCGTGAAAAAAGATATTTTAGAAGGACAAGAAAAATATAATGAAGTAGCACTCTTAATTTTATGATCCTTCTATATAATTTTTTTTTTCTGCAGCAATAACATTCGAACACAAAAAGGCGATTTTTGTCATTCAACTACTGAGATCCAATTTTTATCTACCTACCAAATTATATTTTCAAAATTTCATTCGTGTTTTTTTCATTCATTTGTATCTTCGAATGAAAAAATTTCATTCGTATCTCAAACAGTATGCTGTACAAAAAATGTAGTTCAATCCCGCTTTCTAGGGCTAAAAATGAGATCCTTGTCCGCAAACCTTCGAGGTCCAAACGAAAAGCTGGTCTACCCCTCAGGGGGGAAGATATCGTAAGGAAAGATTTAACGGAAATGGGAACTTCTTGGGCGTTTGTAAAGAGAGAGGCTTTGAACAGATTGAGATGGAGGAGGAGCGGACGTTCCTGTGCTGGCTTCAGGCATAGTATATCAAACAATAATTTGTACAAGATATATGCTTGGATCTCCATTTCTATAGCTATAGAGATATAAAAGGAAAAGATGGATAGGTTACACTTAACGGTTGGGCAATGAGGTTACCCAAAATCGTACTACTAGAAAATCCCTACAAGCGCATCACCGAACGAAGGAAAAGGAGTGAAAATAAAAGAAAATCCAAGGGAACTCGATATTCATGGGATATATCATGGGATATAAAGAATGAGCCAGGGGGGGGGGGGGAGGATTGTGCACAGCTGATTGGCCTCAAGTAACTTGCTGTTACACTTAGCTTAAATGGTATTTAAACAGCTTTGAAATTTCTAAAACAGCCAGTCTAACTTGGGATTACCTAAAAGCTTTCTTTTGTCACTTTTTTAAGCTCTTTGAGTATGCTTTCTATTCTAAATAGAGTGCTCTTAGAGCTAAATTGAAAATCATTGCTGAACAATATGATATACTTGCAGTAGCAGCAGTGCGACAAAACTGGACACATCCGAAACAGTGCATTCAAATATGCGATGGTATGCGCTGGCAGTGCTGCTGCAAACAAGGCTTTGCGAAAGTGCCATAAAAACCCTCAAAACTGTCCTCTTACAAAGTATAATTTTCATAAAAACGGAATAGCAAAGAAAAAAAACGGAAATTTACATATAATTAACCCTTACCGTGGCATTGAGACCAGGATGGCAAGACTGGGCACAACCGCCATTATTCAAAGCACAAGGATTGAATTGGCAACGCTGCCGGTCCGGTGAGTAGACTTGAAGGTCTCTTGGTGAATCATCCAATCTTCTGACAAGCTCGATCTGATCTGCACCTGTATGTTTACTGGCACGGTAGAGACCACGGAGCTGCAGATCGGTCCAGTAGATATGTTGGCCAAAGACTGTGATAGCGAATGGATATATTGTGGCTCGTATAATGATCTAAAATTAATTAATGTATCAAAAATAATTCATTAAATTTGTTAATTCATATTAACTAAGTTATATTAAGCAATGCAACCAATTAAAGGATTAATGAACAATTTGTAATTAACTCTAATTAATAAAAAATATAAAACTATTTGACTAAACTAATTAATTTAAGTTAATTAAAAAATAAATTAATTCACCTGATTACAAAAATTTAAGTTGATTAAACTTAAAGTTGTATAAACTTAAAATTCAGCAAAGTTATTAAAATAGTTAATGAAACTAAATTAGCTGAAAGATATTTTCTGGAAAATTTGTGGATCATTAATTTTTTAATCGTCTACGAACTAAGTCCTGATTAATTTATTTTACACACTTTTATTTGCCTACAGTAAAAAGTATAAACCAAATACTATTACACAAGACCTGACAAGGCAGTGGTAAGAACACTTGCAGTGGTCGTGGAAACTTAGGTTCGAATCTTAGATTCGAGGTCGACTTTTTGGTCTTGGGAGAAGACTGAAAACTCAAAAATTATAATAATAATAAAAAAAATATTTTTAAGAGTAAGAATCATGTGTCCTCTCCTCCATCCACAGATCTATAAAGAGGAGCTATTCACGTTCTATTATTCAAAATTGCAGTGGGCGGTGATTCCAAAAATTAGAGAACTAATGGAACACAGCTTTTAATTAAATCTGCTTTTAATTAATTACTTGGCCTAATTAATTACAAGCCTAAACGTCTTTTTAAACTGTATAAAAACTCAAAAATTATAATAAAAAAAAATTTGAGAGTCAGAATCAGTTTTAGACCCTGATCGTGTGTCGTCTCCTCCATCCACAGATCTATAAAGAGCCTAAATGTATTTTTAAACTGTCTAAAAACTTACTTTGGGAAATTATTTTATAATGGATAAAAACACCAAACAGCCAAAAGGTGAACGTGGTTTTTTTTTTGGTAAAATAATTTGTAGAAATTTTTGTAGAAATCTTGTAGAATGTTGGTCATTCAGCTCCTTTTCTTTTTTTGGCTGAAAATGATCCTGATTGGATGAAAGATATCGACTCTAGGGTTCTAGGGTCTAGGACTCTAAGGTCATTCAGCTCCTTTTCTTTTTTTGGCTGAAAGTGATCCTGATTGGATTAAAGATATCGACTCTAGGGTTCTAGGATCATTCAGCTCCTTTTCTTTTTTTGGCTGAAAGTGATCCTGATTGGATGAAAGATATCGACTCTAGGGTTCTAGGGTCTAGGACTCTAGGGTCATTCAGCTCCTTTTCTTTTTTTGGCAAAAAGTGATCCTGATTGGATGAAAGATATCGACTCTAGGGTTCTAGGGTCATTCAGCTCCTTTTCTTTCTTTTTTTGGCTTAAAGTGATCCTGATTGGATGAAAGATATCAACTCTAGGGTCTAGGACTCTAGGGTCATTCAGCTCCTTTCCTTTTTTTGGCTGAAAGTGATCCTGATTGGATGAAAGATATCAACCTAGGGTTCTAGGGTCTAGGACTCTAGGGTCATTCAGCTCCTTTTCTTTTTTTGGCTGAAAGTGATCCTGATTGGATTAAAGATATCGACTCTAGGGTTCTAGGGTCATTCAGCTCCTTTTCTTTTTTTGGCAAAAAGTGATCCTGATTGGGTGAAAGGTATCGACTCTAGGGTTCTAGGGTCTAGGATTCTAGTGTCATTCAGCTCCTCTTTTATTTGCTGAAAGTGATCCTGATTGGATGAAAGATATCGACTCTAGGGTCTAGGACTCTAGGGTCATTCAGCTCCTTTTCTTTTTTTGGCTGAAAGTAATCCTGACTGGATGAAAGATATCGACTCTAGGGTTAAATTTGCCATCCAATTCGCTAAGTTTCACGGCTTTGTCAAAGTAGGCGACCCAAATTTCACACAATGTATTTGGAGGATTTAGATTTGAAATTCCCCTTTCGTAGTTTTCCAAGCATCGATAAAACACAATATTTTTCTAAGCATGTATGAGCTAAGTTCTGATTAGTCTATTTGCTGAGACGTATAAGTAATTGCCTAGATATTGAAAAAAATATATTTTCTTTCGTATTAAGCAGATTTTTTCAAAAACTATCTTGGTAATTATGTGACTCTTATGGCAGTTAAAATTATGGTAATTATCTGCGAAAATAAAATAGATCAAGCATATAATCAAATCATTGCCTCTCTATTCTTCCCGTCAACGTTAATGTTTGGTAATAATCTTAGATAATTTTAGTCTTATCTTGGTAATTATCTTACTCTTATGGTAATTATTAATGTGGTAATTATCTGGGAAAATAAAATACATCAAGCACATGACCAGATCTCAGATCTTTATTCCGTCCACAAAAGCCACTTTTTCTGGCAATAATCCTAGGTAATTATGGAAACTATTCTTGGTAAATATTTGATACTTATGGTAATTAGTGTTATGGTAATTATCTGCGAAGATAAAATAGACCAACTGTATGATCAGATCTCAGCTCTCTATATTATCCTCAAAGTCATTGTTTTAGCAACAGTCTTAGGTACTAACGGAAACTACCTTGGTGTTTATTTGACTCTTATGGTAATTAATGTCATGGTAATCATCTACAAAGGTAAAGTAGATTATGTGTATGATCAGACCTTCACTCTATTATTTCCACCAAAGTCATTATTTTGGTAATAATATTGGGTAATTATGGAAGCTATACTGGTAATTTTATCACTCTTATAGTTATCTGTGCTATGGCAATTATCTGCAAAGATGGGTTAAGCATATAACCAAATATTATCTCTCTATTCATCTCATCACATTCGTTTATTATTTTAATTACATTATATAGTTATCTAGAGCAATTAAGGTAATTACCATGGTAATTATCTAGCTCATATGGCAATTAAAATTATAGAAACTATCTGAGAAGATAAATTGGGACGAGTGTATGAACAAGTATTACCTCTCTATTCTTCCCATCACACCTCCTATTTTAGTAATTATTTACGTAAATATCTAGAGAAATTATGACAATTATCATGGTAATTATCCCACACCTATGGTAATTACCAGCGAAGGCAAAATAGATCAAGTATAGGATTAAATATTACCTCTCTATTCTTTCCATCAAAGTCACTCTTTTCTATCTTCTCAAGAACAGCATCTGTCCAGTAAAGGTTATCATCATCATAATCAATTGCAAGGCCAGATGGCTGAGTTAATTCTTTGTCAACAATGGCTTCTTTGAGGGTACCAGCCATAGTGCTTCTATATATTTTTCCTGTAGCTCCAAATATCCCCCATTCAGTATAAAACATATACCTATGAAAATAAGTCAATGAATAAGTCTATTATGAAATATTGAAATTATTATTATTATTATTATAATATTATTATGAAATATTATGAATATTATGAAATTACTATGAAAATAAGAAAATAAGAAAATATGAAAATATTCATATTACATCATTGACATATTCATCATTGACATATTCATCATGACATATTCATCATTGACCTATGTCAATGATGAAATAGAGACCCTTAACTCATAATTTAAGAATTCATTAACAAAATCAGTTACCACATATAACAACAGGGAATAGAATTGACAAAAAGATAGTTTGTTTTCAAAATCATTACAAATCAGCCGTATTGTTGTTTTTATGGGATAAAACAGACAAGTTGTCTACACATTTTTTTTGGGGGGGGGGGGAGGTCGATGTACGTACCCTGGTGATGCCACACTCAGTTCATTTCGTTTATTTTTAATAATATATATCATTAATATTATTTTCTGGGGAGAGTGGGGGGGGGGTAAGGATGACTGGTATTGATTGTGTATGTAGGGTTTCGTAAAGGCGACGTTTAACCATACAAGTTTATAAACTTCGGGTTTGTTGTTAATGTGTTTATTTCTTATTAATGAATTCTTTTTCTTCTTAAAACAAAACTCTTCAGGTCACACAAGAGCCTTTCAGAAGACAGTATGATCTAATTCCAGTTTTTCTATCTATAAATTTTAGCACCAAGGTCTTTAATTAATTATAGGATATAAGAAAACAACAAGGACATTTTTTGAAGACAGTGAGTAAAATATAATATACAACCTATGCTACTATTTCAGCTTAACGTGATCCTGTGATCACAGGTATCCAGCTTAATCCAGCTGTAAAATATAATATACAACCTATGCTACTATTTCAGCTTAATGTGATCCTGTGATCACAGGTATCCAGCTTAATCCAGCTGTAAAATATAATATACAACCTATGCTACTATTTCAGCTTAATGTGATCCTGTGATCACAGGTATCCAGCTTAATCCAGCTGTAAAATATAATATACAACCTATGCTACTATTTCAGCTTAACGTGATCCTGTGATCACAGGTATCCAGCTTAATCCAGCTGTAAAATATAATATACAACCTATGCTACTATTTCAGCTTAATGTGATCCTGTGATCACAGGTATCCAGCTTATCCAGCTGTGATCCAGCTTAATGTGAACCAACAACCGTCTTCGGGGAAATATATTGTAAGACAAAGAAAAGAAACTGACTTACTCAAAAACTCATCAATGAAAAAGCTTCAAACTAAAAACATAAAATATTGGCTAAAATGACAGGAATAAAACAACACAGAATAGGTTTTTTAAGGCAAACTTAAACAAGTTAATTTTCAAACGAACTGAAGAAACTTAGACACATCCAAATACTTAGAAAAATCAAGAGTCCCAAAAATTTTTCGCAAGATGATCATAACTGAAAATCAAAAATAAAAAAGACTAAAAATAAAAATCTTTTGCAATTTTATCCCAAATAATTTGTGTTTATTCTACACCAGCCTGAAAATAATATACAAAGGATTAATGAAGATTAATGAAATGCCTAAAAAATGTTTATAATTTCATATTTTCAGAAAAAAAATCGAAATTTGACGTGTGTTTTACGAATTTTCAAATCTTGCATGGCTGTTCTAACCATCAACCAAATGAGCCACTAAATCCCATAATAATATTTAATTTATACAGCAAAGACTTATAGAATACAGGACAGCAAAGAAGCTCCATGTGAAATACCAAAATTTCGAAAATACAACCCATCCTTCAATTGGTCTTGGCCTATTGTGTATGAATGATACCCAGTATTTTTCAATTACAAAGCCCAGATTTTTTCGGAAGGGGAGGGGAATATTACCTAGAATTTGATGCTTTAAAAAATGTCTACTTACCGGGTCAATATAAATTTAGGTGTATATTGCAAAAGAGTAAAAACCCTTAAACCAACGAGTTCCTACCCCCCACCCTGAATAAATTACTGAAATTTCGTCTGTTCAGTCATATATAACCATATGCAAAGATAGTAATGAAACCATTTTTAATTCAGCGTTTTTGTCACCAAAAATATGACCCTTGTTGAATTGATAATTTCAAAATAATTAATTAAGACTAGCCGATGCTAATTACATAAATTCAGCAATCACAATGATAGAATTAGTAGAACTATATTCTATATATTTTTTGTATATTCTTATAGTTTTTATAATTAATCTATTTCTAAGACAAAGTTCGAAAACTTTGACGGTTTCTGACAGGATGACCTAAAAACTTTTCGACGTCCACATGTTACTAACGAATTTAATTACGTTTTTTTCAAATTCAAAATAAAAAAAGGCTTGGAGATGCGATTAGAGGAATCGATAAGGCTGAATATCAGCTACCAAATATAGCAGAATTATCCATCACATCAAAACAATAAAACCACGAGACAGCAGAAAAGTGACACATTAAAAACTTGAAAAGACAAAACGAATGAGGGAAAATAGGGAATACCAAGGATATCAAAATTGTTACAATTTTTGCCACTGGACCCATCTCAAGTCTATTCACACTTGGAAACTCTGATTCTCTCAGATTTTTCCTCGGATTGTTTCAAATTATGTAGTTTTTGAGGAAGTAACACATTTTCGTCAGTGTCGTCATATTGACCTGTTTAAATAAATAGACAAAATAAATTTGTTAAATCTTTCAACGCTTTTCGCGCACAAACTTTAGAAATTAACGGCTTTTGATTTCCAAAGACACATGCACCTTCAAAGGAAAAGTAAAAATATTTAAGCTGTTTGATACTTTATATTTTTCGCTGCTTAGGCTGATCTTTCATACACGCTTCTTTTTTTGAGTATGGGTTTGCTACTACCCAAAACTGCAGAGGTGCGTATGGAGGTATTATTCATTAAAGACTAAATTATTTTTCATTAAATTGGCTTAAAATTAACCAAACTGCAAAGCTGCACATTGAGATCTTTTTCATCAAAAAATAAATTCTTTTTCATCAAATTTGATAAAAAATTAACCAAAAACTACAGGGCTGCATATGGAGGTCTTATTCATTGAAAATTCAGTTCTCTGCCATTAAATTGGGTTAAAAATTAACCCATAGCTGCAGAGCTGCATATGGAGGTCTTATTCATTATAAATTAAATTCTTTTTCATTAAACTGGGTTAAAAATTAACCCATAGCTGCAGAGCTGCATATGGAGGTCTTATTCATTATAAATTAAATTCTTTTTCATTAAACTGGGTTAAAAATTAACCCATAGCTGCAGAGCTGCATATGGAGGTCTTATTCATTAAAGACTAAATTATTTTTCATTAAATTGGCTTAAAATTAACCAAACTGCAAAGCTGCACATGGAGATCTTTTTCATCAAAAAATAAATTTTTTTTCATCAAATTTGATAAAAAATTAACCAAAAACTACAGGGCTGCATATGGAGGTCTTATTCATTGAAAATTCAGTTCTCTGCCATTAAATTGGGTTAAAAATTAACCCATAGCTGCAGAGCTGCATATGGAGGTCTTATTCATTATAAATTAAATTCTTTTTCATTAAACTGGGTTAAAAATTAACCCAAAACTGTAGAGCTGCATATGAAGGTTTTTTTATATTAAAAATTAAATTCCCAAATTTCATTTTTTTAAATTTATAAGATTCTGTGACCTCCCTCTTAACCAATTCCAACAATCCTATTTTAGGTTTGGTATTTTAAGGCTATTCCAGGATCTTTATCTGAAGTTTGAATACTTGAAGGAACGTAAGTCTTAAGTTTAACATAGAAGTGAACATAATAAACCTTTTGGCATATGGAAAATAAATCCTATAGTACAGGGTACATAAACCCCAAAGCTACTCGGGGGGCTTTATCTTAAGTTCAAGGACTTAGAGGAACATAAGCCTTAAGTTTAAAATAGACCTGAACATAATAAATCTCGTAGCATAGGAAACATAAGCCTTACAGTTACTTGAGGGCTTTATCTTAAGTTTGAGTGCTTAAAATATTTGTAAGAGCACATTTGTATAATACATACATTTATTATATAACAAATTCACTCACCCCATGCATGGATGTACAACAATTGCTCTTGGTCGAACGACCCTGGCGATATTAATTACGTTTGTTCCATCAGTATCCATTGCATAGATACTGTTATTCACTGAGTCTGTCCAGTATATTTTCTTATGGGTCCAATCGTAGGCAATTCCTTCTGGACTAATTAACCCACGTAGGATGGTTTTTACACTGGTACTACTGAAGTCCTTCGTACTCACAGAAGCAATACGAGCTTCTGGCCGGATTTGGGTGAAAAACATCAGGTCATCTACGTAATCAAAATCGAGGCCAACTAGATTTGTGAAATTTGTCTGGAAAATTCAAACCTCATTAATACTACATTTAAACACAGGTTCGCCAAAATACTTAGCATAATATTTATTAGTCACCACCTACGTACTTATCTATAATACATCATTTTGCTTTACACATTTTCCTTTATATTATTATGTTATTCTATATCTATATTATTTATTTTAATATTATTACTTTTATTATTCATTTTTATTATTTGTTACTATTTTTTTACATCATTTTACCATTTCATATTATTAAATTACATTGATTTACGTTTCATGTTGTTACATTATTTTATATTGCATTTCATCGTAAATTAATAACCATCAATTTGGCTGAACTGTCTGAAGAAACATGAAGGTCATTTGGCTAATAAAATTCAAGGCCAATCGTATCTGTGAAATTTGCCTAAAAAATTGAAAACTCCTCAATAATACCTCAATAATACCTATTTACCAATGTAGTTAGATCACTATCCATAAAATCACGAAGGATATTGATTTAACCATAGTCCATGAAATGGGACTAAATAAGCAACTTATGCAAAAGGAAAAATAGAGGTCCCCAAAAAAGCCACTTAATTGCTAAGATATTGTTCACAATTTTCTATAATTCTCAAATGAGAATATACTACTTTTCAAAAATTTCTTTTAGGGAAATTTGAAATTTCAGATTTACTCTTTTCTAAAATTCAAACAGTGAAAATACGAATTTTCTATTTTGAAAAATTTCGATTAGCCCAAAGCTACTCGGAATTATTGAAAACTCCTCAATAATACACATTTGGCTGAACTGTCTGAAGAAACATGAAGGTCATTTGGCTAATAAAATTCAAGGCCAATCGTATCTGTGAAATTTGCCTAAAAAATTGAAAACTCCTCAATAATACCTCAATAATCCCTATCAATAATATCCCTATCAAGAATTCAATTATGGAAAAATTGAAAACTCCTCAATAATACACGCAAACACGAGCTTACGAAAACTTTTTACACATTGATTTGTCTAGCCTGAATATTAATAGACGTCGTTTTACCCAGGCTATATATTTTTAAACGCCATCTACGTACTATAAGGCCAACTAGATTTGTGGAAGTTGTCTGGAAATTTTGAAAGTTCATTAATATTATACGTAAATAAAAGGGTCATAGACACACTTTTCATAGAGCTTTTTGTAGCCAAGATATTAACAGCACTAGTTTTCTTTTTCCTACGTGAACTACTTGAATTAGATTTTGTCAGAATTTAAGTATGGAAAAATAGGTTATTTGCCAAAAATTAATTGATATCGTAAATTTAAACAGGTCCACGAAATCAACCTACACAGTACTCTGCGTACCAAAAACATGAACAGGATTCTTTTCAGTTACTGATGATCCGTTCCAGAACTCTACTTATTACTAATCAAGGTTCATTGCTTCTATTTTAACCCTAAAATGAGAGACAAGCTAAAGTAAAATCCATTCTTAAAATAATTATGTAATTTAAAATAATTATCAATAATATTATTTAAAATAATGAAATAATTGTTAAAATACTCATAATAAAATCAAGGAGCTAACATTTCATTATTTTTATATAATTTGTATATAGTATTCTAATAAATTTACTATATTTTAAACATTTTACTATATTCTAAAGCTATTTTGTTATGTACTGCTGTTGAACAAACATAATAACGAATGGTAAGTCTTCTGTAACACATCACAAGGCTAACAAATTTTTAGCGCAATCAGCCCTGTCATTCAAACCTGGGATCGACAAAGATTGGGTGGAAGTTCAATTGGGACTCAAACGTAAACTGAACTCGTCACCCCACAACCAACGATAAATCTACAGGAGGTCATCACCTTATCTCACTGGCTATTGCGATTTAAGGTAATGATTGGCTTATTTTTTACTTTTATAATTCTATTAAAAATGTAATTTTACTAAAAGGTTACGGAGATTCATATGAAAAATATGAGAAACTATTGGAGAAATTATTGGAAACTATTGGAGATTTTGGAGGAACATGGGTCCAAAAGTTCGCGGAGACAGAAGGATGTTTTTTGCTCCTTATCATATGTACCCAGGTTAAAAGATATACTTAAAAGAGTTTTACAAAGTAATGGCCTAAAGGTAGCTTTAAAGAGTAGTAATACTTTGGTAGTATCTAAATTCTGGGAAGGATCTAACTTCATTGGGGTAACAAAGTGGGGTTTATCAGATCCCATGTATTTCGCGGAGGCTTGTATGTGGGACGTAATAACCAGAATTTGGAAATAAGATTACTACAGCATCACGATTCTATATTATCGGCTTTAAAGCAAAATTCTAAACCTGTAGATTTTACTTCAGCCCTTTCGGAACACAATTCTAATTTTCCAAACCATTTTATTTTGTTTGATAAAGTCTCTTTGATTTCTAGGGACCGGGGTCTAAAGCAGAATTTTCGTGAAATTCTTGAAATTAAGAAAATTTTAAACAAGAATATAGCTTTAAATAGGGACACGGGTGGATTTGGTTTGAATTCTACTTAACATAATTTATTAAAATCAGATGGAGGAAAGTCCAATTAACCCAATGCGATTGGACTCCAAGTGTTAGTTCATTCAATGCTAATGAACCGGATCCAATAAGGCCAAACAGACTCGCTTCCGTTTTTGCTTTGGAAAGAATCAGATGATTAAAGAATATGTAGTTTATTTTATTTTGTATATAAATTATTGCTTTTCATTGTTTTAGTTTAGTATTAATACTGATGACGGTCACTACATATATGACCGAAATATCTAGTATTTTTGTGAAATTTATCACTGTATATTAAAAGGATTTTATCCCTAGTTGAATTTTTTTTTGGCATATTCCTTCTCCGCTACAAACCCAAAATTTGTAAATTTTTAGAAAATTTTGAAAACATAAGACTTCTTAGGAAATTTTTCAATGCTTTCCCCTAGTCCTGAAGAATTTCTTCGTTTTTTTTTAAATTTAAGAGGTTGCTTATTATAGTTTTGGAGCAAAATTTTAATAAAATTTACACAAGTATTTTTATTTTTATAAATAAACGAATTAAAAAACAAAATAAAAATAAACAAAAAAGGATACTTTCATAGAATTTTGAAAATATGACAATTTTATGTCTCCATATAATACTTCAATATATCTCCATATATATCTACATTTTATATAACATTTTTGTATTTTAATATCTCCCGCCTTCCTCTTGAAGAAATTTTTATGTTTTTTAATAGCATACGAGGAACATAGGCGAAAAGTAAATTCCGTTCTTCTCATGTTTATAGAAAAGACGACTGCGTTCCATTTTAATAATTAGACATTTTAATAGCTATAAGTGCTACCAATCAGAAAATCGTTTTTTAATAAACAAAATTAAATATACTGATGCTTAATGTTACTAGCCAAAATTTTGTTTTATGTTTTTATTTCTGAGGTATTTTTAAGCAAAAAATAAATACTATAATTAAATACATGTCAAATAAAAGTGAGAGAAAAATCAAATAAAAGTAATGTCAAAAGTGACATTACAGAAACTAGTAATATCAAAAAAGAGCAATAATATCAATTATTAATATACAATAAAGTTATAATAATAGCAGAAAATAATAAGAATAAAAAAAACTTACTAGCGGCCGTTTAGGTGCAATCAGGGTTTTTGGATCCAACGAAGCTGTCTTAATTTCAGTTCTGGTGACAAACGCAATATACTCTTTAGGTGTTCCACAAGTTTTTCTATCTTCATTGAGAACACCGCTAGCACACTTACAAATAAAACCGTCCGCTGACACGTTCTTAGCATCACCAGGATAAGCAAAGCAGAGCTGTTCACAACCACTTGAACCTTGACGAGAGCATGGGGTGTCTGCAGAAGGCTGGCTTTCAATATCAAAAACTGCCACATCTCGTAGGTTGTCCATGCCACTCTTGATTCTCTCTGGTAATGTGGCATTCCCAGGAGTTTTATTAGTGCGGAAGAGTGTGCCCAAGTTTCGGTCCACCCAGTAGACATGTTGTTTATGGACGGCTAAACCCATTGGGTTTGGTAGGTTACCCCGGATTACTTGCCTATTGCCCCCATTAAATGATATTTTTTGGATTGTATCTTGCCGTGAGTCGCTCCAGTAAACATCATGAGTAAGGAAATCAATGGTTATATCCTTGGGACTGCTTAGGCCAGAAGTGACAACAGGAGTCCACTGGGAGCCATCTAAGAGAGCCTTCCCAATAGTTGGAAATTGGCCATTGTCAATCCAATACAAGTAGCGTTTCATGGGGTTGACAGCTAGTTCACGCGGAGAGTCTTTAGTAGTTCGGACGATGTCAACCCTGTTTTTGCCATCAAGACTACAGACTTCTATATAAGTCTCGTGTGGAAATACGTTGGTGAAGTACATATTTCCGGCAAGCCAGTCGATAGTTAAGCCTCGTATTCCGTTGCTTCCGATTCCGGTAGATATTACGTGTGTGATGTCTGATCCATTTGGTCTGACTCTGAATATTCCATTCATTTTTGGGTCTTTGTTAAAATCAATCCAATATATCCAATTTTCTCCATAATGGTAATCCAAATGAAGAATGTTGTGACCTAAAAGAAAAAAACATGAAAAATAGTTTAGATTATTTGCAACTTTTTTCCCGTGTTCAAACCCATAGTGTCCAGTCTTACGCCGAACATAACGTAAAACCATTTGTCCCATTAAGATACCTTATCTTAAATTTCTTTTCAGAAGTTTTGAGGGGCTTAAATATGCCCTATTGGTATAACTAAGAAAGTAGGCATTATTTCAGTGATACCAGATAACCTATTTTGGTAGTTGTTCTGATGTTAAGAATTTAGCCCCTTTTGGAGCCAAAAGATTAAATCCAGACACTCTGTTGGTAGTAGTGCGTGTCATATCTAAAAGAAACGTTATTTAAAATGAACTTTATTGCTTGTTATATTCACGGTACATCGTTACAACAATGACGAAAATGTGGTTCGGCCCTAAAAACTTCATAGCTCTGAAACAACCAAAGGATAAATCTTAGAAAATCTTGGTTTTCATTTATAAATAGCACGATAGGCCGAGGACAAACAAAATGCTTCTATTTTGATTCATTCGGTACTTTATGAATCATTGAAAATATAAAAATATCCGAAAAAACTTAAAAGAAGAAGAGGAAGAAGTAAAAAAAAGAATATGAAGGGACAAAAAGTTAAAAGAAGAAGAAGCAAAAATTTAAAGGAAGAAAAAGAGGCAAGAAAGTTATAAGAAGGAGAGACAAAAAATGAAGGAAAAACTTAAAAAAAACTAAAGAAGAATAAGAGACAGAAAAGTTAAAAGAAGAATCAGAGGCAAAAAAGTTAAAGGAAGATGAAGAGGCAAAACTGTTGAAAGAAGAAGAGGCGAATAAGTTAAAAGTATAAGAAGAGGCGAAAAAGTTAAAGGAAGAAAAAGAGGCAAAAAGGTTAAAAGAAGGAGAGGCAAAAAAAAACAAAGGAAAAAACTTAAAAAAAATTAAAAAAGAAGAAGAGGCAAAAGAGTTAAAAGAAGAATCAAAGGCAAAAAACTTAAAGGAAGATGAAGAGGCAAAAATGTTGAAAGAAGAAGAAGAGGCCAATAAAATTAAAAGCATAAGAACAGGCGAAAAATTTAAAGGAAGAGAAAGAGGCAGAACAGTTAACAGAAGGAGAAGCAAAAACATTAAAGGAAAAAGCTTAAAAAAAAGTAAAAAGGAGAAGAAAAGGCGAAAAGGTTTAAAAAACAACAAGAAGAGCGCATACCTGGTCCAGATATAGGGACCATGGCTTCAGCGGAGTCTTCCAGGGCAAAACCTCTAGAAATACCAAGTTGTGATACAATGGCAAACGATTTATACGAAAGACATCTGGTTTCACTTTCTTTTCTATATCCGAACGAGCAGCGGCACACACGCCCTCCAAGGGATGTTGGTAGACAAATGTGTTCACAGCCACCATTATTAAGGACACAGGGGTGGCTGTCAGGAGCTGTGGATAAAAATGCAAAATGTTAAAATTTATAAACGATGGGGAAGCAACTTAATTATTATGTGCCAAGCTAACTATTGAAGCGCCTTATAGGCTAGGGTGTTTTCATCACCTTATCCATCTTTTTTCCGTATGTGATTAACTTTGTTTCTTGTTTTTCTTTTGCTGTTTTTCCTTTGTATTTACTCCACTTAACCTCTGTTTTGTAAAGTGTGTGATAAATAAATTATTATTTATTATTATTAATAGTATCTGAATTACAAATAAGAGAATCGAAGATGAAATCAAAATTTTGTCGTATATGTTAAAAATAATTTAAGTATGTATAAAACGGGTAAAAGCATAATGCTAAACAAAAACAGTATAAACGTTAAAAAGCATGAAAGAAAGGATAAAAATTTAATTTTATCGAAAATTTTTAAAGATAAAAGATAAGTGACATCTCACTCGTTTGGAAAACAATGTTCAAACTATGCAAAAAGAGGAAAAAAGGCAAAAGAAAAGTATAACTATTAAAAAACTTAAGAAACGTTTAAAGGATAACAATGAAATATTTTTGAAGTAATTAAAGTATCTGCCCCTGGATCGGGCGGAGAGTGCCATCAAACTTAATTACCCAGCGAAATATCGATTACAGTATAGATCAGGTGGATTTCATTGGAAATTTATTGTTATATTTGAATTTGACTTTGCGTTTCCATTGTATGTTTCATAACAAAATCATTCATAACTTATTATTTCAGCACCACCCTTACACGGCAATCTTTTGCCTAAAGGATTGTTTTGTACGGCCTTAGTATTGCCTTATGTGAAATCCTCTGAAATCACTTTACTGCACTATGACAACTTAAATTTTTGAAGATGAAATATGGCCTTAGCTTTTTGCCTACATGATTGTTTTGTACGGCCTTTGTATGGCCTTATGTGAAATTCCTTAAAATTACTTTACTGTGACATAACAACTCTAATTCTTTGGAGACAAAGTGTGGTCTTAGTTTTTTCCCTATCGGATTGTTTTTGTACGGTCTTAGTATGACCTGATGAATTACGACCTTAGTCTACATACCTGATCGTTTTTGGAATAGTTTCATCGTCTTCAAATCGGGAGTGTTGTCCATCAAAACAACTTTTTTGTCACCAGAAGGTAAATCAACTCTGGCGATTTCTTCATAAACTGGGTCTAAGTAATACATCCGCGATTCAAACACAGACAGTGCTTGTGGTTTAGCAATTCCATTTTTTTCCGAAAGAATTACTCTACGATTTTGGCCTTCAGTATCACATGTTTCAATCTAAAAACGGACCAGGATAAAATTTGTCAAAAGAAAATATGACTATTTGTAAAATACGTAAAAATAAATCTTAAAATTCAAGACAATGTTGCATTTGAAAACGCCGTTATTTGACAATAATTGTGTTTTCTTTTTGTTTATTTTCGTTTTTGTTCTCAATATTGGCATTAATGGTAAGAAAACGCTGATTTAGAATTTAGTTTCCTCTTTTTTATTTCATGTTGACAAGACCGTACTTGAAAACATCACTATTTGACAATAATTGCATTTTTTTCGGTTTATATTCTTACTTTTTTTCAAAATTGGCACTAAATAAAAAAATCATGATTTTTAGAGTTTAATTTCCTCTTTTTCATTTCATACCGATAATATCATATTTGATAGTATCGTTATTTGACAATATCTTGTTTGTTTTTTTTCTTTTTTTTTAAATTGGTAGTAACGGTAAAAAACGTGTTAAAACGTAACATAGATGGCATTTCAAAATGCTAAAAAGTTGTTATTATTTCTCACAAACATTTAAATTATTTATTTAAATTATATAATTTAAACTATATATTTAATAACTATGTCTTCAAGAATAACTTGATCTCCCAGAGGCCCCATGGGAAGGGCTGCAAGTAATGAACTTTGCCCATTGTTTACATATATTATTGGTCATTGGGAAGTATACAGACAATTTCAGGGGGGATTTTTTCTGATAAAAGGGGTCAGGGGAGGGGATTAGATAGGATGATCTTTCCATGAAAGAATTTTTCATGGGGGAAGGGAATTTTCCATGAAGGGGGCGCTGGGTTTACCAGCATTATTTAAAAAATGATCAAAAATTAAATAAAAAAGTTCTTTTCAACTGAAACTAAGGAGCAACAAAAAACTTAAAACGAACAGAAGTTATTATGTATATGAGGGGGCTTGTCTCTCCGTCAGTACCTCACTCTTAACGCTAAACAGTTTTAAGTACTTTCAAAAGAGCTATTTATTCTAGTTAAACGGCCTTTGTGATTCAGGGGGTCATTCTTAGAGAACTGGAACAAAATTTGTACTTTAGCGTAAAGAGTGAGGCATTGACGAGGGGGCAAACCCTCTGATATACGTAATAATTTCTGTTCGTTTTAAGTTTCAATGTTGCTCTTTAGTTTCTCTGACGAACTTTGTTTTAAGGAGCACAGGAATGGCAATGGGAGACCATCGAATTAAATGGAGAGGATAAACTCTTCTGGACTTAGATTATGCACATGATCTAAGGATCATAGATGAAAGTGTGAGCAAAATGAGTGAACTTTTAGAGGTTTTGCAAGCTCAAGGAGCTAGAATAGGTTTAAAATAATTTTAAGAAGACTCAGTCATTAAGGCTAAAAATAAATGAAGATGAAAAGGTGACGTTGGGTAACGAGAAGATTGATCGGGTGGACAGCTTCACTTACCTAGGTAGTATTATTAGCAAAGACGGTGGAAGCAATGAAGATGTTAAAAATAGAAAAGCCAAGCCTCAAGGTGTTTTTTTCTTCACAGTTAGGAAGTTAGGAAGAATAGAGAGATAAGTCTGCAAACCAAGATTAGGATTTTGGAAGCTACAGTGATGACAGTGGTCAAATATAGCTCTGAAGCATGGGCGCTCCAAAAAGCAAATGAAGATTTGCTAGATGTTTTCCAGAGACAGTGCCTAAGGAGTGCTCTGGATACCCAGCTGACTGGCCGTATTTCAAACAGTAGGCTGCTCAAAAAGTAAGGTTCAATCCGCTTTCTATAGCTATAATCAGAAAAAGGTTGAGATGGCTTGGGCATGTTTTACAGATGACGGATGACAGATTGTTGAAGATTGGCCACGTTCTGCGGATGACAGATTGCCGAAGATTGCCCTTTTTGGCCAACCGTCTGGGGCTACACGGAAAGCAGGTTGTCCTCGTCTGGGTTGGGAGGATGCCATAAATAAAGATTTAAAGGAAACAGGAACTTCCTGGGAGGGTGTAAAGAGGGAAGCCTTGAATAGATTAGGTTGGAGGAGGAGCGTGTGTAGATGTGTTGGCCTAAGGCGGCTTGGTGCTGCAGTGAGTTATTAGTAATAGTAGTAGTTTTTATTGATCTAAAAGCCCTAGGCTCATGCCAATACAAAATAAAAATTAAATTATGGTTAATTAAATTAAATTAAAAAAATCTATTTGTATGTTCCATTGCTAGCCTAAGAAACAGTCCTAATCTTTCAATAATTACAAAACACTCATCAAAACTTATCAAATCACCCATAGAGCATTATAGCTATTAGAAAATATTTACCTATTACCTTTTACTAGAACTGGAGTTTTGCTTTACTGCAAGGCAGTGTATAGGCAGTTAAAGAAAGATTTTCAATAGGGATGAGTAAAAAAAGGTAAGTGAGTAAGTAACAAATAGTAATGAAAAAAAGGAAAACAAAGAAAAAAGAAAAAGGGAAAAAAAGAAAAAATTATAGGGAGTTTTGCTTTGGTAGCAAATACGTAGTTGATTTGGAATTGAGAGGATCAATTTTAACTTTTTAACGAGATGTATTACAAATGCCGTGTCTGGGTTTTATGCGAGATTTCCAACCTCCTGCAGCATATCAAATTGAATTTAAGCACACCAATCCTCCACTCTCCTTGCACTTCATTTCACAGCTCATTCAATTCCTCACACTAAAAAATTATATTGCCAACACTCTCGTCTATATCTTCACACATAGAGTAAAGTAAGGATCTCCTTTCTCTAGTCTCCTCCCTAAATATGTTTCTCCTTTCTAAATCTACTGAACTATATGTACACTTACCATTGGTTCATCAACAGAGCTCCAATATAAACGTTTATTTACGAAGTCCAATGTTAGTGTGAGTGGATTAAAGATATCCTTGACCAAAACCATTGGATTTGAACCATCAAGTTGAGCTCGACCAATTTTCCTGGGTACTCCAGAACCACCTTCGTCAATCCAAAAGAATCGCCTAAATGATTCAATAAATTTATTAACCATAAAAACAAACTGTCAAAAAGATTAACGTACAACTGAAATTTTTGATTGCAAATAGTTTTAATAGCACTTAATTGTTTTTTATTCTTGATGATGAGACATTAGTCGAGCATCTAGTTAATCTGTACCCACACCCGTAGCCATACCATGGGCCTGAGAGGATTAACTGGCTTGGACCCCCACCCCCGAAATCCCCCGTTCAACTCGTACAAATATACGTGTAATCAGAGCACCAAATATACATGTAATCCAAGTATTAGAATGCCTTGCCATCATTCAGATTTAAAACACTTCTAAACTTGATCTTTTCTCAACTTTTAAATTGGCTTCAATATCCATTCACTGCAGAGAAGGCAAAAACGAAAGAGACAAAAGTGTTTTTGCCAAGAGACAAAAACGAAAAATTAAAAAGGCCGGCAATGCATAGTGGCCAATACCACTTACCCTTCCAATGAATCAACGGCCAGTGCTTTGGGCTTGCTTACGCCCGTCTCACTACCATCATTCGAAAGTAAAATGCTTCTGAATTTGAACTTCCCATCAACTTTTATGGCCTCTATATTCGAAGCTTTTTTGTTGGCTATGATCAAGTTTCTTCCTACCCAGTCGAATGCGAGGGCATAAGGTGCTCCAACAAGCCCAGTGTCAACATCGCCAAAGAATGAAGTTTTATTGGCTCCACCAATTGGCATTTTGTAAAGGGTTCCCTGAAAAATCAAATTTATTTTGAGCTTGAGATTATTTAGAAGTTGAGCAACAATAAGAAACTGGACAATGCCAAAGAATTTCTTTGAAAAGGACGTAATTCAAAAGAATTTGGAGAGGAGTGTTTTTTGGGAGTAATTAAAAAAGACTATTTTTTTTACTTTTATAATTGGTAACTGTCTGTAACTTCTAACCAATCACTAATCCGAAAAACAATCGTCTGACGTTGTATGATAGGTACCCGAAGCGTAAAGCCTAACGAGCATTCCTTATTTTTCTGATAATCATATTTCTCGATGACTCAACGGCTTAATATTTGTAGAGTCTATCGATCTGATGAATTCATATTTTTAATATTCTTTAAATCTTTTCCCTGTCTGGGAAAAACTTTAAAAACTTGAATTTTTCAAAATTTGAATTGAAATAGAAATATTGAGTTATACAATCCCATAATTTTCTCTTTTTTTCATAGTATAAGTGCAGAATTAATAAATTACATCAGCGTTTCTTACCTTCGAACAATTATAATTAAGGTAAGAATGTCCAAGAGCTACAGGCTTCAAAAATTTTTAATTAGTTTAAAACCTAATTGCAGTCAAAACAATAAAATAAAGTATTCCCGCCAAAATTAACGAGTTTATGAGAGTCAGATAGAATGCAGACTAATTAAAAAAAAAAAAAAAATGAAAAACCATATCATCTTTCTCGTCGCTATAAGAGAATAAAGAAACATAAAGAGAGAGAGAAAGGAAAGAAAGAAAACATTAGAAACATCGACACTAAACACACAAAAAACAATAAAAGCACCGCTAAATAAACAAAGCAAGCTCTTGATATAATCCAGATCCTTATGATTGCTAGGCTTAGGATCCATGTAAAGTAAGCTCTTTTTTGTCTCACGGCTCAGGGACCGAATTGGAACCATCATATTTTTGGGGGGGAGGGGAGTTAAAATCTTGTGTTTGGAGGGAATCAGTGTTATGATGTGCTTCCTTCTATTTACTCTATGTATACAGAGAACGTATGGTCTCTTGTGAGCATCTGTAAACCGACTGACTCTGATCCGACTACAAAGAAGTCTTCAGAGAAACTTTCGCCGGTTTTATAACATCCCGGTGGAGTTTTCAAATTAGGCCATGGTAGGCTGATCCATACGCTTATGAATGCGGTTTGACCTGGGTCTCTTTTGAGTTTGTCTTCCAGTAGAAATTGGCAATGACACATCGTAGAGTTTCGTAGAATACATAGTAGTGTAGACTAGGTGTTTCCTTAGTATAT
This sequence comes from Artemia franciscana, assembly GCF_032884065.1. Lineage (NCBI taxonomy): Eukaryota > Metazoa > Arthropoda > Branchiopoda > Anostraca > Artemiidae > Artemia > Artemia franciscana. The sequence continues at coordinate 38,635,423 of NC_088873.1, forward strand.
TATTTTATATTATTATTTTGTTTGTAATTATTTATACTTTTGCATTTTATTATTAAATGTAATATTATTTTATCATTGTCTTGGCGTAGTTTCTCGAGCATACGTCTCCATAGGTCCAGCCAAAAATAGACGCATATATCTGGAATGCTAAATTGTTAAACTCTGAACAAACCGAAGACTTTTCAAGGGGCTAAAGGCTTTAAGGGCTAATGGGCTTAGTCGTAGCTTAGAATCCTCCAGAACCACTGATGGCGCATAGGGCTTACACAAAGCCTTATCCCTCATTCCAAAACTGGGCCACAGCGGTGACTACTTCCCGTTATGTTACTGGGGCCGCCCTTATATCTCACTCATACGCTCATACTCATAGTTCTCAATCATACATGTCTCAACCGTCATTAGATCTCACGCATAAGCTCTCCGTACAGTCTTTTTTGGACGACCTTGTCTTCTTCAGCCGTTAATATGTTCAATCACAAACTACCCGAAGAAGACGACTTTGTTGCATACGAAGGATATGCCCAGAATATGCCACCCCTTCTTCCTTAGAACACACATATAAACAATAAGTGAACTAATAATAAGAAAAGTAATAATAAGTAAAATAGTAAATAATAAATAAGAAAATAATAATAAAGTAAAAACAGGCTAGCTCCTTCAGCCGTGAATTTCAGTACTGCCAACTCTTTATTGCCAGCTTATATTTAGAATCCTTTTCAGCGTTAATCGGCAAAAACAAATTTTCTTTTTTTAACCATTTAATATCATTTTTTCAAAACTGAATAAAAACAAGTACTCTACTAGAGATTTCATGGATACATAAAGCCATGCAAAAAGATGAAGAGCAATAAATGAAATAAATGAATGTAACAAGTAATAAGTAATCCAACAAGAAAATGATAATAAGTAATAAATAATGCAATAATAACAAGTAAATGATAAAAAAAACACACAACAATAAGTAAAAAATAAATAAATTCTAAAACAGATCTAAAGTAATAAGTAACTAATTATAAAAATAATTATAACTCAACACAACTAAGTCTAAAATTAATAAGTAAGATCTATATAACAAGTAAATAATAATATAATGAGTGACAAAAAATCAGTAATACATTGTAAAACTGTATGTATAGTTACGTGAAATAAATTAAATAACTCACGTTTTCTTCGTCTTTCTCCTGTGTTTCGATCCAGTAGATGAGTTCCCCTTTCCTGTCAAACTCAATATCTTTTCCCCCTCCAACGTCAACAACTGGCGCGATGCGGCCCATAGCCCCTGCTTCACTGGAAGGTATTAGACTTAGGTCGACGATCTGGGTGCCTTTCATTACCATCAAAAATGGTGTCTCCTCTAAAAAAAAAAAAAATAGCATAATAGTCATGGGCGTATCCATGGGGGGTTTAGGGGGTTTGACCCTTCTCTATACTTTCGTCCGACTCGTAAAACCGTAAGAAAATACACATATACTAATTTTTACCGCGTCTTTTAGTAGCTTTCCCTCACGAAAAAATCACAGCTACGGCCCCGATAACAGTTCAACACTCTGTGTTGAACTGTTAGGAGAGTGAATGATTAAGAGAGTGAATTAGGAGAGTGAATGATTCACTCTCCTAATTATTATCTCCTAATTGTTGTTTACAGTATAGTTGTTATTTCCAAAACTTGAAATTTAATTTCTAGCCGTATCATGCCAGGAAATCCCCTCTTACTCAAGTGTAAATCCTCCATCGAAGAATTATCCTGGAAGCTTTCCTCACCACAGAAGATTTCTAGCCGTTAACACCCCCCCACCATAAAATTCCACACGAAAATATACTTTTCTAGTAGATGATTACACATTATATGTAGATAATATAAAAACTACATAAGTTGCGCCCCTTTCTAAAGCAGTATCCTCGTTAGAGCTTCCTCTAAAAAAGAAAACTTCATAGTATAACAGTTCAGTGTCACTGGTCCTCCTAATTGTTGCTATTTTTTGTTGATATTATTGCTTATGTACATAAATTTTGTAGAAAAACAAATTTACTCTCCACGGTAAGTAAAAAAGAAACCATATAAAAATGGAGTCTCCTCTAAAAAAAGAAAACATTTACAATATAACGGTTCGGTGTCACTCACTCTCCTTATTGTTGTTGTTTATAGTAATTTTGTTATCTCCTAGTATATTATAATTGTCTCATAATTGTTCTCTACAAATATTAATATTATTATTATTTATATTTGTTTTATGAAAACGGTTTTAATCTGCACGGTAAGTAAAAAAGAAACTATCAAAAAAAAATTGAGTCTCCGTGAAAAAATTGGAATTTAAAAACCAACAACGATATTTGAACTGTAAATTCAAAGTAAAATTCACTTTAAAGAAGAAACAGAAGAAATACCTTCACTGCATTGAGTCTTATCAGTAGCCCTGTATCCAGGCCTACAGTGGCAAGTATATCCATTTGAATCAACCTTAGATTGTAAGCAAAGATGTTGGCATGGAGAATTAGCACACGGGTTAGGCCACTTCTTCTGCAAGAAAGGATGCATTGCCACCACACTCAGTGGCTGAGTAACTAAATGAGATACGACTGTCTGGTTTTTGCCTCCAAACTTTCCAGCTGATAATACCCTGAAAAATAGCTGTTATTAAACCCATGCTTTGTACAATCAATTTGGGGGGGGGGGGGCTTGGGGCTCAACTTTTGATGTAGCACTAATAAGATAAAATATTTATTTCACAAAAATTACAACCATAAGCCCCGCTACCCCGAATTTGTGCTTTGGATCCAAACAAAACAGGATAATAAAATAAAAAAAGGTGTAAAAAATACCATATATTTAAAACTGGCAAAAGGATGCACCACCATTAAAAAAAAAAACATATACTTAAAACTGGCAAAAGGATGCGCTACCATTTAAAAATATTACATACTTAAAACTGGCAAAAGGATGCACCGTAATTGTAAAATACCATATGCTTAAAACTGGCAAAAGAATGCACCGTAATTTTAAAATACCATATACTTAAAACTGGCAAAAGGATGCACCGTAATTTTAAAATACCATATACTTAAAACTGGCAATAGGATGCACCGTAATTGTAAAATACCATATGCTTAAAACTGGCAAAAGCATGCACCGTAATTTTAAAATACCATATACTTAAAACTGGCAAAAGGATGCACCGTAATTTTAAAATACCATATACTTAAAACTGGCAATAGGATGCACCGTAATTGTAAAATACCATATGCTTAAAACTGGCAAAAGAATGCACCGTAATTTTAAAATATAATATACTTAAAACTGGCAAAAGGATGCACCGTAATTTTAAAATACCATATACTTAAAACTCGGAAAAGAATGCACCGCCGTTTTAAATAACTGGTAATAGTTAAAAAAAATAGATAAAAAAAATTATGTAAATACATATATATACATATACAGCATGGCGAAACTTTTAAACATATAGAACTAGTTAAACCATATTAAAAAAAAAGGATCAGGTTACACATAAAAAAAGGAGGAACAAAAACACATAAAGGAGGGGCAAAAACATAAAAAAGGAGGGGCAAAGCGAACGTACACAAATAAACCGAAGTAAATTAGTTGGATACCTTATTAATTTTTCCGTAATATAAAGGAAGAATTATTTTCGTGTCTTGAAGTCAAGCATCGAATGCAGAAAAAGATAGGAACGGGCTGAGAAACTACCCAGTGGGAGCGGAGTCTGGGCGGGAACTGAAATGATCTCAAGTCTCAAATACAAGACATAGGCGCGGCTTTAAATAAATATTACCCCAGCATAACAGTCACCTTTCCGCAGCGACTGAAAACTAACCTGTAGGAGGAGGAGGGAGGAATTTTCAGTATTTTTTAATTAAATAATGTAAATTATAACCGGTTAGGTTAATAGGTTATTAGAATAGCTAATATTTCATTAAGGCACAAATATTGCTCTTGAAAACTAAGTATGCTTTTTAGTGAAGGGGGGAGGGGCTAACTGATTTTTTTTTCAGAGGTCATGGCATGAGAGCCCTTCGGAAGAACTAGCTTAGATGACTGAATCCTCTTACATGCTACTCGACCCTTTAGAAATCTTGCTGTTCTAATTTAACATGGGGCAGTTTTTTGGGCTGTGGTAAGGCTTTTTTTTTATCAGGCTTCAGTTAAGGCTTCGTTTATTTGACAGAAAACAATTAATGAAAAATTCAAGCTTGAAGATGAAGGTGGATGGCTACCATAAAGGTGAGCTCAAAGGAGCATCCACTGTGAAAAAATGAGGCACAAAATTCAACTTTTCAGCAGTTTCACCCAGTAAAAACCATCTGATACAGCCCAGAGTCCCCCTTCGAGTTTTAGATGTATGTGTATTTATATGGAAAAGATATTTTTGAGTATTCCGACAGCTTTTCTTCCTATTTTAAAGAGTAAGATTTAAGGGATTAATGAATGAATGTAATTCATTTGAAAAAAAAAAGATTCGGACTTCCGTTTTTCGAAAGAGTTTCATCTATCGTATTCGTTTAGCCAGAGCAGGGGAAATGGCTTTGAACTCGTAACCCCCTCTCTCTTCACTACACTTGAATTTTTACGATTGTCTCTGAATTTCTTACATTTTCCATAAAACATCCCTACTTTTTTCTACGATTTTTAGAAGCTGTGTTCGTTGTGAAACGACCCCCTCCCCCCATAAAAAACAGCTAACATTCCTTTTATGTGCCTCTACCTGTCTCAGTAATAAAAAAACATTCATAATAACTTACCGATTCAATTGCCGATCTGTCCAGTAAACAGTATCTTCAAAAATGGCTAAAAAATAAGCCAAAAATGGCTTATAACTTACCGATTCAATTGCCGATCTGTCCAGTAAACAGTATCTTCAAAAATGGCTAAAAAATAAGCCAAAAATGGCTTATAACTTACCGATTCAATTGCCGATCTGTCCAGTAAACAGTATCTTCAAAAATGGCTAATGAATGAGGATGCAACAGATAATGACTACCAGAAAGTACAACCCTTCTACCAGTCCCATCATAATTACAAAAATCAATGTAATCCAACTTTGAATCTGCGAAATACACACGCTTGGTAGGTATATCCAAGGTTAAACCATTTGGCCAAAATATTTTGGTGCTGATAATCGTAGTACGATTCTGTCCGTCCAGGTCAGCACGTTCAATGCGTGGATTTTCACCCCAGTCTGACCAAAATATGAAGCGAGCACTAGAAAAACAAGCAACCGTAAAACGATAATATCAAAACTAGGAGGGGGGTTATTACATTAAAAGGGTTAGGTGAAAATAAATTTACTTTGTGGGTAGGGGGAGAGTATCAACTATGGGAAAAGTTGTTCTTACGTCTATTTTTTGCCAATAGCTAATCAAATATTCCCCGCAATTTTTCCCCTTTAGGGGGAAAATCCACTACACTCAGTTACATCCTTTACTGGTCAAAGAACAAACAAAGAGCCCTGCCTCCTAGAACCCTTTAGAGCCCTATCTAAGTTAACTACGAGCGCTTATTAGCTAATAAGATTCAATAAGAATTTAAAAAAAATTATGAAATTTACTTAATATTTGACGAAGTAGACGAGGTTGATTCATTAAATTATTGAAAAAGGACTCCAGGAACTTTGAGTATTTTTTTTTTTTAGTTTTCATTGTTATGAAACTATGCATTTCATTATAAAAGTAATCAAACATTTTAGTTTCATTATAAAACTAATAACAAAATAACTTCCATTTGTAGATCTAAAGCTTTATTTGTGGATGTTTTCTGTTCATTTCAGTTTCAATTATTTTTCTATAGTTCTAGGTGTCAAACACAAATTACACACTAAAGATAGCGTATAGTCTGTTTAAGAAGAAAAAAGAAAAAATTGTAAAAATAACTACTCGCCACTGTTGCAAGATCTCTTTCAGCCAATAAGAATTGGCTAAAATTGTAACAATACCATCAAAATCTTGGGATATAAAATATCCCAAAATATTGGGATACATGTTTGATAATACTCGGAAAATATTTAATGGAGCTCCAGTTCTACCAAATGATACCTGTTTTTCTTCCCATTATCCCCGACGGTGCATATAGCAAAGCTGTAAAAAAAAATTTAAGCCTGGGAAGGGGCAAAGAACTGACGGAATGTCTAAGCCAAACTTAACTTATTTCTCTAAGAATATTTCTACGGTGAGGATTAGATTATTTCGAGTGTGGGGAAGGTATCAAATATGAGGGGTGGGGCAAAGAACTGAAAGAATATCTAAGCCAAACTTAACTTATGCCTCTAAAAATATTTCTATGGTGAGGATTAGTTTATTTCAAGGGTTGGGGAGGTATCAACTATGAGGGAAGGGGCAAAGAACTGACGGAATATCTAAGCCAAACTTAACTTTTCTCTCTAAGAATATTTCTACGGTGAGGATTAGATTATTTCGAGTGTGGGAAAGTATCAACTATGAGGGGTGGGGCAAAGAACTAAAAGAATATCTAAGCCAAACTTAACTTACGCCTCTAAGAATATTTCTATGGTGAGGATTAGTTTATTTTAAGGGTTGGAGAGGTATCAACTATGAGGGGTGGGGCAAAGAACTGACGGAATATCTAAGTTAAACTTAACTTTTGCCTCTAAGTATTGCTATTTTTGTATCCATACCTTAGATACTAACTACCATAGTATACTGTACTCTAATTGCCAAAGCATGATGGGCTAATTTATCGTTTCTCTGGCATTGATCCTACGATAAGAATTAAGTGTACTAACTCTGGTGATGGATCTACGGAGAGTCCACGTGGCTGAGAAATATCCTTTGAAATGATAACCATCCTATGAGTGCCATTTGTTTTAGCCACTTCTATGGTATTTAGTTTAGAGTCAACCCAATAAAGATTTTCAGATACCCAATCGACGGCTAATCCTTCAACCAAGTCCAGCCCACCGGCAATCATCTAAAAGAGAAAGAATTTTGTGGTTACAGCGCTTGTGACATAGAAATAAAATAACATCGAATAATAATTACCATATATTGATAATGACATTTTGCTTCTATGACATGGACATTTTGGCATTGATTAGATTTACAGTCTGGCCTCTGGCAAACAAGCAAAATTCCTTGATTGGTTTAATACACTTTTTCCTTAATTAATTGGTTTAATTCGCTTTTTTCTTACTTAATTAGCTACTCAAAATATTTAGAAGTTGTTGTTCTTTCAAGATGTGGTACGCCCTCTTTTTTTCACTGACAGAAATAATGGGGTATACCACAGAAGTATACACCGTAATTACCATAACATCGATAATAATTTCCAACAATCACTTTCTGAAACAGCGTCAAAATAATTATCTACATTACGGACCTTCTCAGTAAAACGCTATCTATCTAGCCCAGATTTTCCAGGGGGCCCAAGCTTCCACCACAAAGGGCCCTTTGCCGGCCACAATAATCCATTATGTCCAACATAATCCATTATGTCCAACTGATTTGAAATTACTGCACGCCTATTAACCAAAAAGCGTAATTACTTGATGACCCTTGGGGTAATTATGCTATTTGCTATTAATCATTGTAAACTTTGAAAGTAGGTTAGATACATAAAAAAATTCTCAAGTTCTGTCAAATGCCCATTTCCTAGACGATTACGCAACACGAAGTGATTCGGGGGGGGGGGCAAGATGGAGTTCATGCCCACCCCAAGATTTGGTCCAAATGGCGCCTCTGCAAAAGCACTAAATCAAACAAATACATACAGAGAAAAGGGAAAAGTACGAACAAAACACAAACGATAAAACTCGCATTTTAATGAAGTCCAATATGATAATTATCACCACTACATTAAGGTAGCAAAACGACCAAGCAGAGTAAGTTATGCTGTATTTCAGATAAATTGAAGAAATAAGAATGGAAAATATAAATTTAGGGAATTAAGAAAGAAAAAATAAGAATAAATAATAAATTTATAAGTAAATGAAAATAGATAAGACTGCAATTCAGGCGAAGCAAGAAAATGGAATAAGATAAGAATGGAAATTATAAATTTAGGAAAATAAGAAAGGGAAATAAATAATGAACTTGTAAATAAATGGAAATAAGCAGGACTGCAATTCAAGCTAGGCAAGCAAACAGTAAAACAAGCGACAGTTTGTCGTTTAATTTTAACAATCAAACTAAAATCGAACTAAAACTAAATCAAAACTAAAGTCTTAATATCTGAGTAATTAAGAGTGGATAGACATAGACATATTTATTGACACATTCACATAGTAAGAAGCACTAAAACTGAGCAGTTTACAAGATAAATAAAAATTGCACACACACGATCTACAATTATTTTATGCTGTAAAACAGACCCGTGAAACAGGAAAAAAAATAATACTGATACCGCGTTTTAACCCACGTTTTGATACCGATTTTAATCTGAATAGACTATGACAACATCTTGAATCTCCACTTTTAAACTATAATAAAGGAGTTCAATTATGATTTTTTTTAGCACTCATTTTTTTTTTAAATAAAAAATCTCTTTCATATAGAAAGATTTATTAAGATGGAAGTCATAAAGAATTTAAATAAGAAGGATATAGATCAGGCCAGGCTGCAAGACGCTCCTTATTCTTGCTCAATCTGTGGGGGCGAAACCCTGTTGCACTTTGGTAAGGCAGAAAAACGACACTTCACTTCATAGTCAAGACCAGTAGCACTGATCTATGTCTCAAAGCCCCTCAGCCAGGAAGTGCAATAGGGCGTTGTGTAACCCCTGATTTTGGAAGGGAATGTAAAGAAGTGGTGGATTTAAAGAAACAATTTCTGGGGAAAAATTTTATTTAAAAAAAAAAACAATTTGATAAGAATAATGAGAAAGAAAGAGTTATAGGAAATTGTAAAGCTAGACAAATTTCCGAGACTAGGACTGAACTACAGAGCTCTTTTCTGTAGATTTATAATGATCGTATTTATGTATTTACATGTTTGAAATAAATACTGCCAGCCGTTGATCTGTTTTTTGCTCGTTTTATCACAGTCCTTGTAGGCTTTTATAAACATATATTATTATTATATATTTCCAATTGATATTTTATACATTTATTTGGCACTTTTTATTTATCAGACAGAACCTTACATTTTATACAGTGACACTGACATTTACAACAGAAACTTAAGCAATCGATATTTTATACATTTTTTTTGTTTTATTTTTTGCCATAAGAAAAGGAAAAAAAACTTACTCTGACAGTTGCGTTGGCTTTTTCTAGGGACATGATTTTTTTCGTCTTCATATCTGACCAGTAAATAATTCCCCTATTCATGTCTGCGGCGAGGGCTACAACATTTTCGACGTCCACGGGGATCCTCTCTAAGGATTTATCCTGTAAATCGGAAGTCAACAAGGAACGCCTGTTCGAAATTAAAAGTGATGCCAAAGTTCGATCTGCAAATTAATAAAGATTCATTTATTAATAACTGATAATTGATTGATTAATTTATTAATAACATGAGTATATGGCTCTGAACGTCTTTCATCTTTATCACATAATAATATAAAATTAAATTCAACAGAATACTTTCACCTCCAAATACACACACAAAAAAAAATATGTTTCTTCTTCCTACCAGGAGAAGGCAAAAATTTTCAATCTTTATTCGTTTACCCAGAAAAAGTAAAAATTATTTTGCTACCTGGGAAAAATGAAAATATAAAAAAAATTCGAGCTACCCATAAAATGCCAAATTTTTTTTATTTTTTGTGCTACCTGGGAAAAGCACAAATTTTTTAAAGTTTTCTTCCACCAAGAAAAAGCAAAAATTTTAAGAGTTAAAACCAATTTTCGGAACACGTTTCCAAGCCGCGTATACAATATATTAAAAGATCTGCAATTTTTTACTGAGAAAAATTGAGATTAAATATACTAAACAACTTCTCCTACTACTACTACTAACAACCAGCGCAGCACCAAGTCGCCTGAGGCCAACACAGCTACGCACGCTGCTCCTCCATCCCATTCTATTTAAAGTATCCCTCTTTACACCCTCCCAGGAAGTTCCTATATCCTTTAAAACTTTCTTTATGACATCCTCACCTAAGACGAGGACGACCTGCTTTCCGTTTAGCCCTAGACGGTTGGCCGAAAAAGTCGATCTTCGGCAATCAGAAATCCTTTATCCGCAGAACATGCCTTAGCCATCTCAACCTTTCTTTCATTATAGCCCTAAAAAGCGGGATTGAACCATATTTTTCGTACAGCCTACTGTCTGAAATATGGTGAGTCAGCCGGGTACCCAGAAGAATCCGTAGACAATTTCTCTGGAAAACGTCTGGCGTCTCAAAAGGTCTTGCCCTGTATAAGTCATACAAAAAGGTTTGCAATATTTACTGACAAAGTATAAAAAATGCAGTTTCCTGGGGGTTTCTGTGGACACAATCCTTGGAAGGGGATCTCCCTTTCATAATTCTACGATTATTACCGCAAACCACTTATTGGGCTATTATCAAAAGGAAGATCAACAGAGCAGTGTGGGTTTAATCACATTTTGATCCTACCTTACACTGCTGATCCTTTCGCTGAAACTTCAAAATCCAAACTCGTAAGCCTTACCTTTTTGTTCTTAATTTGTAATAAGTCATTAGCCTATATGCAGGCGAACCCTGTACAGACTATATTAGGAAAATAAAGCTTTCCTTTGAAGGTAAAAGGGAATCGGGACATAGTTGATGTTGGAATTTTAACTGACAAATTTGCCTATGCCACAACTAAAAGGTTCAATTTATCACAGGCCACACACATCTTTTGTTTTGTTTTCTAATCCCACTCTAAAAGGAAGGAGATGTTATAAAATTGATGGAGGGGCTCATTTGGTTAGAAATTCAAAGTTCTAGTGAATTTTTTCAAAAGTTATTGGGGGGGGGGTATCCAATTTTGTGAGGATCCTTTGATCCTCCTGCTGGAACATCTTAAAAACATACCTCGTCAGACATGCGCTTTCGATCACCAGTAGTGGTTAGTCTAAAGATTTTACAATAAATAAATTTTGGAGTTGAGCACGCTATGCAAATGCTATATTAAAAGGTATGTAGTTACTTACGAAGAAAAAGTGAAATAATATATCCTACAGAACTTTTACTAGTAAAAACTTACTCTTAGCTTTACAAGTTCTGTTATCCATTTCCAAAGTGAATCCATCATCACAAGTGCAAACATATCCCGTCTTAAGGTCTGTACAGAATTGAGAGCAGACACCCGGATTCTCTGTACATTCATCGAAGTCTGTACAAATTGTATCACTTCCTTTTTCCAAAACCATTCCTGGTGGACAGAGGCATATGCGTCCCTGGATTAAAGCATACAATTAAAGAAATAATCTCCAGATGAGGGAGTTAAAATTACCTTTTAGGTCCTTTCGATGAAGGTGTGCACACCAGAGTCCTTTATATTTTATTAGTCCTTTATATTTCAATAGCCCTTTAAAATTAGCCCTCTAAAAGGATCTTCATAATTAAAAGCTCTTAGAAACTGAAGATTTAAACTATTATGCTAATTTAGTGCTACTGCCACTGACAACTCACTACAGCACCAAGCCACCTGAGCTAACACAGCTGCGTACGCTCCTCCTACACTCCAATCTATTAAAAGTTTCACTGGGACCATATCCCTTAATAAAACTTAGAAATTATACAAAATACTTATAAAACACAAAAAAACACAGAAATGTAACATTTGGAAATTATAAAGGCAGTTTAGGTAAATTAGGTAAATCCGCACAAAAGTCCTGGAAGGCCTCTTTAGTGTAAAAATTTCTGGTAAGTTCATAACGACTAAATAATGATCCCAATAGTACAAAATTAATCGTAACTCGTAATGCCTATGACGCATAGAAAGTAAGTTCTGGGACCGTATCCCTTAATAAAAACTTAGAAAATATACAAAATACTTAGAAAACACTTAAAAACATAGAAACGTAACATTGGAAAATACGAAGGCATTGCTGAAGTTTGTACACTGTATTACTTGATCACAATGTCCATTGCCTGAATCTTATTGTCAAATACGGCAAGGGAAAAGATGTTTTCAAGTAGCAAATAGAAAAATAATAAAATCTCTACTTAATTAATTTGTACTTAAAATACTTAAAAACAACAAATGATCACAAATGAAATACAATCATGAAGCACAGGTTTTTTTTTAATCCAGCTTTTTATTAGTAGTTTTATAATAATATTTAATAGTTTCATTTAATAGTTTATAATCGTTTTATTCAATAGTTTTTATTTAATATTTTTTTTTTTTTTAATTGGTCTGATCCTTTCTGGAAACATACATATTCATTATATGTATACATACATCATATATGTACACTCATTATATGTATACATATTCATCATACAACCATATTCATTTCTGCAACAAAACAAAATATTTTAGTGATTAGGGTTATCAGGTTTAGTGCATAAATTTGTTTAAGTTTTTTTTACAACGGTTTCTGTTGCTCGTTGTTGTTCACAAGGTGAATCTAATCTCATTATAGCCTTTATTATATTATTCTATGAATTATTTGTTGAAAAAAATAAGAAAATATATTCACTGCAAAAATGAGATGTCGCCCATACAATAATTTCCCTTAGCAAGGAAACACAGTCATAAGATGTCGATCTTGCGTTGTCCCACAAAGAAAGATTTTTCTTTTCTTTTTCTTCAACAATAGATCTCCCTTTATATCACCAAACAACCAGACACACTTACATATACCCATATCGATTTATATCTTTCTACAATAACACACATTTTATCTTTCAGAAGGGTTTCGGTCTTTTTCTTGAAAAACTACAGATTCATTTCTTTTACCAAAGTTCTCAGAAATAAATAAACCCTAGTGTTTATACCAAATTTTTACCTTTACCAAACCTTTTACCTCTACCAAACCAAAACTTTTACCAAAAAATGCACACAAACAAAATTTTAAATTCACTCCCTCGGTAGGCTGGGAGGTGGACTGTTAGATTGCCAATCACTTTATTTTCAGTAAGCAGAATCAATCAGACTAGAGTCAATGATCCGATAGCCAGGAACAAGGTAAGAGGATAGAATCTTTTCGAACGGCAGTAAAAAAAAATTTCTTTACAAATCCTAACCTTTAAACTACAAAATTAAAAGCTTTGCCATGTATTTTTAGTTATGAAGATTGCAAAAGTACACTTTTAATCCAGTAAGAAGGGCTTAGTTCTTTCCTAAAGGAATTAAACTATAGACCCATTTCTGTCGTCGACGTTCTTAGAAACAAATATAACTTACTAATTTTTTACCTAAATTATGAAAATTTTGTGTGCCATTTCTTCAAATTAGTATTTTAAACCGTTTATTAGAACTGGTCTGACCAGCCATGGGTAAATCAGAGGTCGGTTTGACTTTAAGAATCATTATTTTAAAAAGACACATTTTTGAGATTTTAGAGATCTTGTAGTATCAAATTGGAAATCTGTTTAATCTTAAATATCGAAAGTAAATAAAATGCAAAAGATAGGGGGGAAAATTAATATTTATAATACGAACATAATTAAATCCGCATATATTCGCATTACCTGCGGGGTTTGTTTGCATCCATTAGAGCAAGTGCTATTGTCTGTGCCACATTCTTCAAATTGACAGCCAGGACCTTCATCAAGACCACTGGGGCAGTCACGATTACCATCACATACCTTTTCAATTGGTATACACCTTCCATCTGCTAATGGACACTGCCACTCATTGGTGCCACATCTGCAATGTTGAACAAAAGTGGCGTTAGTATACAGTTGGAATTAACTAGATCCTGATTCAAAACCCTATGTTGAGCAGAAATTTACAATTTGTTTATTTCGTCACGTCCAAATTCAAAAGCCACATCACGTCTAATATAGAAAAATATCGTCCAAGTCCAAATTGATTCAGATCAAATTCATTACAAGAGTGGATTAAGAGCCTAAAGGCTTATGTGACTCAAGCCCCCTCCCCCCATCTATATTTAGTTCATAGAATTCACCATGGTGCATCTGAAACAAACTTGTGAGCAATTTTGTGTTAGATTTAAGTGAAGGAGCGCTGCGTTCTAATGGTAAGCAATGTTGAAAGAAAAAAAAAACAAAACAAACAAACAAACAATCATCCTGATAAGACCTTTTGCTTGGACTGTTCTTATACTTTTTAGAGAATCATAAAAAAAACTTCCCCCATAATGCTAAGCTTTCTTGGGTGGGTGGGGCATTAGAATCACACAAAAGCAAAAGGTTCTTATTTCAGTGTTATGTTTATTATCAGACATTTACATGATATTAGAGGCAAGAAGAAGTAGAGCTTGGAAGATATTGACAGTGTGAAATCCTGTCTTTTTTGTGGGAAGAGAGGGGGGGGGGGTAAAAAATTCTTAACATGGAGTTCATCTACGGGCCTTGAGAAAGTTTAGAGCCTGAGCTGGTAAAACAACTTACTTGGCCTAACCTTTTTCTTACTAGGGCCTAAGACTTTATATAACTTTTCATTTCATAATGTTTTTATTATGTTTGACCATAATTATTATTTTACCTTTTTAACTTATGGCTTGTTTTTAATTGTTTTTTAGTTATGTATCGATTTCAAAAACGAGTTTTCGGCCCATCATGGCTTGTGAATTTTTTTTCTGGTTTAAGTTTCTTCTTAAAAAAAAAAAAAAAAAAAAAAAAAAAAAAAAAAAAAAAAAAAAAAAAAAAAAAAAAAAAAAAAAAAAAAAAAAAAAAATCAACCTATTTAGTCGTAACGATAGTCCAGATTTAATTTAGAAATGCAGATTCCATCCATCAGGACTAGCAATAGTTCATTTTTCAGAATAGTGAATCAATTTAATAGTTAATAATTGGTAAATAAGTAATAATCAATTAATTTTCTAATTAATTAATTTTGCTTTACTGTTCTTATCTTTTTGACTAAATAGTTTTCAGTTTTGCTTTTTTTTTTTTTTTAACTTTGTGGGTCAACTATTTTATAATTTTGTCTTAGTTTCAAAGACGAATTTTCGGCCTATCCTGGCTTGTGATTTTTCTTGTTTAATTTTCTGCTTTTTTGTATAATTTTTTTAACCTATGTAGTTATTGCGATAGCTCAGATTTAATTTGGAAATGCAAATTCAACCCACTAGGACTTTAAATAGTTCATTTTACAGAATAGCTAATTAACTTGGTAGTTAATAATTAATTAATTAACTAGTTAATTTTAAATTATTAATTAATCATTTTTTTTTTTTTTTTTTAACTTTTTGGCTCAAATATTTTTTAGTTTTGTTTCAGTTTAAAAGAAATTTTTTGGGATTATCCTGGCTTATGATTTTTTTTATTTAATTTTTCTTCTTTTTTGTAAAATACTTTCAACATATTTAGTTGTTACGATAAACCAGATTTAATTAAAAAATGCGAATTCAACCCATCAGGTCTTGTAATAGATCTTTTTGAAGAATAAATCTTATCGTATTGCTTACCTTAGTGCAACTTTAACGCAGGCGTGTGTACTATAATCGTCAGACCCATCACCACATTCTAGTGATGGGTCTATTCAATGCTTCACAGGCTCCTCTCCCCCCCCCCAAATCTCGGGAATGACCTGCTTTTCGTTTTTACCTAGTTGGAAGGCCAAAAAGCACAATCTTCGGCAATTCGTCATCCTTCATCCCCAGCAGCCTTCTTAGCCTTCTTAGAGGAATTTTACAAAAGTTTTTTTTAGAGAATGATATAAACTACGTTTTTTAATAAGTAACCCAGAGCTTTTAAGATGACACCAAATAATTTCTTGTGGTACCAGTTGATTGAACCATCAGCGTATTACAAACCAATGCCAAACCGTTAGGATTGACCATGAAATTAAAAAATATTGTTCAGTAACACGTTAAGAGAAAATAAGAGATGACTGTGTTATTGCTTACCTTGGTGCAATTTTAACGCAGGCGTGTGTGCTATCCTCGTCAGACCCATCGCCACAGTCATCCCTTCCATCACACACCCATCCCTTGAATATACATTTTGTGTTGTTGCATCGATAATAGTTGGCAGGACAAGCAGCCTAGAATCAAAATTAATAAATTAATGAATAGAATATATAAAATAGACATTAATAGACTATATAATAAATTAATGAATAGACTATAATAAACAGACTATAAATTAATAAATAAAACAAAATTAATAAAAAGACTTTGACAAAATAAGGGATCCAAATTTAAAATTGGGGTAAATGAACTTAAAATAGAGATTAGAACAAATACATATATATGTACTATTTAAGAATAAATAAATTACTAAGAGGGATTTAAAAGTTCCTATTGTTCTTTTGGGGGTTAAGAAAAGTTTCATGTGCAATTGATTTTTCTTTTCTTTAAATAAGAAAAATTGATAAATCCAACTTTCAGAAGGAAAGGAATAGCCAAAAACCGAATTTTAGGGTTTTTTTGGAGGGGGATAAACTTAGGCCGGGGTACCTAAAGCATTATTTTTATCCTATTTTTGACACGATTTTATCAAAATTTATCAAAGATAACTTTTGCAAATTTTACAATTTTAAATTCAATGGATCGAAATTTAAAATTATATTTGATGTAACTTCAAATTTCATATTTAGATTTAGTTTAAAACTCAATTTAAGTTTCAAATTTGATTAAAATCAAAGATAATTTTATTACTGTCATTAAATAATTACCTGGCTACAGGTGGAAGGCTCATCGGAGCCATCTTCGCAATCAATAGCGCCATCACAGTACCATCCTCTTGGTATCAAAGTTCTTGAGCCAACACACTGAAACTGTTTTTCCGGATTAAACTGAGCGGGACCTCCAGACGCTTGAAAAATAGTACAAAAACTGGTGAAAATTTATGTTGAAAATAATTAAAATAAACTTAAACAATTCTTTTGTTTTAAATAATAAAATTAGTAAATAATACAAAACTAAGTAAGTGGAAGTAATTATTGGCATAATTTTTTTTAGATCTGATTATATTGGCGAAAAATGAAGCAACAATTTAAATTGAAGAATCAAAGAAAGAACGAATAAAGAAACATGAATAACATGAAGAAAGAATTCAAGGATGATGGCAGAAATAGATCAAAATTGAAATAGTGAAGAAAAATAGAGCGGAAACTAAGAAAAGAAGAAGAAAAGGTAATGTCTTGAGCAAAGCCAGATATTTATGCATGGGAAGGGATAATGAAGAGAAAATAGATAAATATAAAGAACAGAGAAAATGAGGAATAGAGAGACACAGGATAATTTTTGAATTTTAAAACACATTACATATTTAAAGAATTTTTGGAAAACAAAGGTGAAAAATTTTTTCACTTAAAGAGAAAAAAAAATCGTAAGTCTCAAATTAACTTTTTCATATAGAATTAAAGAAAATAGCTAACTTACTCTGTATAATCTAGTGCAAGCTTATTTTTTACTTATTTTTTTTACAAGATATTTTACGTGGGAACTATGTGATGTCAAAATGACCAGATTACAGATCAACACTTAAGTAAATAAATGCAGCAGAAAAAGAGAAAAAATTACCTGATATCAAACAGTTATATTATATTTAAGGATATAAATATATATTAAATAGAAATTTTCAATACAAGCGCTAAGCAAATTCACCCCTACTGAAATAACAAATATACAAATATTCAGTAGAGGTGCTAAGAAAATTTAGCCAGACTGAAAAAAATTCGATTATGTTTCAGAATATAAATTATATATCAAATACAAATGTCCAGTAGAAGCACTAAATAAACTTAGCCGAATTGAAATAATTAAACTGTATTTGAGAATATAAATTATATATTATGTATAAATATTAATCAGAGGCACTAAGTAAATTAGCTGAACTGAAATAATTAAACTACATTTCAGAAATACAAATATTCAGTTGAAGCGCTAACTAAATTTAACCAAACTGAAATCATTAAACAATTTTTCAGAATATAATCTATGTATTAAATATAAATACTCAGTAGAATCACCAAATAAATTTGGCCGAGCTGAAATCATTAAACTATAATTCAGAATACAAATTATATACTAAATACGAAAATTCATTGCAAATTTAAAGTTTCTATTCAAATTTTATTTTAGCATCATTCAATCTAAAAAAAAAAATTAAGTTCCTAGAGGAGACAACTGAAAAACAGAAACTTAGGTATTCAAACATTCAGGTTGCAAGTTCAAAGCTTCTATTTAGATTATTGTTTTACCTTTATCAAGTAGAAAAAAAGCGAAATTTTAAAATGGAACAACAGTAAAATAGTAACTTACAACACTGCACTTCATCTGATCCATCATCACAATCAGGAATACCATCACATCTATATGATTCATGAATACATTGTTTACTCGTTGAACATTTCCACTGCTGTGAAGAACAGCTGATAGGTGGACAACCCTGTTCGTCAGCATTGTCAAAACAGTCATTGTCACCATCACATACCCAGGATTGGGGTATGCAGTGTCCACTTCGG
The DNA here is from genome assembly GCF_032884065.1 of Artemia franciscana. NCBI lineage: Eukaryota > Metazoa > Arthropoda > Branchiopoda > Anostraca > Artemiidae > Artemia > Artemia franciscana. The sequence continues at coordinate 38,653,890 of NC_088873.1, forward strand.
GGACAAGTGAACTGGAAGAGTTGGGGTAGATAATTAGTTCAATTACTAATTGAACTACTAATTGAATTACTTATTGAACTACTAATAATTGAACTTTGAGGTAGAGTTACGCATTTTTATCAGTATATGCAACTTCATTGAAGAACTATACTCAAAAGGGAGGATTTTGTTGGGAGTTTTGTATGACTTAGATTATGCGTCTTATTATAATTTCAGACTAAGATTAGCCTATGTATTTATTGTTATATATTATCACAGTTATATACTGTTATAGTTATATATTTAGTTATATATTAGCCTATCGTCGTACTGCTCTCCTGTTTGGTTTCTCCAAATTCAGAACACTGCTGAGTTTTCAACGGGAATAGTACATATTCAAAGACATGCAACTAAAATAACACTCGACCCCCTTTACAGCAACCACAAAACTCCCATTGAGTTCTTGAAATTGAAAACAGAATATAATAATAAAATTCGAAAAAACAAGGCAGTCCCACATCCAGAGGTTTCGAAAAATACTTTTTTTGGTATTTTCCTTTAAAATATCGAAAAATACCTAAATTCAGAAAAATACCTTTGTTTTGTATCTTCATACAAAAAATCGAAAAAGATCCTTACCCCCCTCTCCCCTAAGTTTTCATGAAGTCGCACCACTGGAACCACATTCTTCTTCTAAACATTTCAATTAAATGTTCTTGCTTATACTCAATGAATACAACGATTAAATAAACAAGTAATGATGCCTAATAAGTTTTTGTTATCGGTGTGCAAATCGGTGCTTCTCGTTTTGCTAATTTTTGCAGAATGTTTAATCTCATTTTGCAAAACGAGAAGCACCTACCTCTTCTCTCACATTCCACACTATCAGCAGACTCATCAAAGATCAGAACAAGCTCCAACCCGTCAAGGGCAATACCGACAGATTTGCAAACTCCTTCGGGCAATATTTGGTGAGAGCGTTTGTGATTTTAAAAGCAGCATAATTTTTTTTTTACTTTTGACTTCTTTGATAGACGAATTCAATATGAACATAAATATATGTTAAAATGTGCCCAAAATGCGTTTCTCGTGGCGAGAAAACAAAAATACGTTACTAGAATACCAGATACGTAAAGTTGTACTAGGAGATCTGAACCTCTACCCAGTTGAATCTGAATGAATACAACCGTTAGATTTAAAAACTTATGACATTATGACATTGACATAATGCCACACCATATTACACACCGATTATCAGATTTATCACAGAACAAACTACAACCCATCAAGTGCCGTACGAGCCAATTTAAAAATTCTTCTTGCCATATTTCATAAGTGCCTCGAAGAAGTGACTTCTTTTTATTTTTGTGCGATCGTAAAAGTGGCATAATTTAACCTTCATTATTGTGTTAAAATATATCGAATTCTTCGATGTACGAATTTGTTGTACATATATATGTTTTGAAGTACTCAAAATACATTTCTCGGGGCGAGAAGACAAAAGTTTGTTACTAGAATACCAGTATGTAGCAGTATGTATGTATGTAGTAATATGTAAGTATGTAGTAGTATATAAGTATATAGTAGTATGTAAGTATGCAGTAGCATGTAAGTATGTAGTAGTATGTAAATATGTAGTACTATGTAAGTATGTAGTAGTATGTAAGTATGTAGTAGTATGTAAGTATGTAGTAGTATGTAAGTATGTGGTAGTAAGTAAGTATGTAGTGGTATGTAAGTATTTAGTAGCATGTAAGTATGTAGTAGTATGTAAGTATGTAGTAGTATGTAAGCATGTAGTAGTATGTAAGTATGTAATAGTATGTAAGTAAGTAATAATATGTCAGTATGTAGTAGTGTATAAGTATTTAGTAGTAGTATTTAAGTATGTAGTAGTATGTATGTAGTAGTATGTAAGTAAGTAGTAATATGTAAGTATGTAGTAATATGTAAGTATGTACTAGAATACCAACTGCTTAAACAAATTTGTGGCAGGAGTTGAATTCTACTTCGTGAGTAATATTTTAATTCCCCTAATGAAGAAATTCATCCAATTCGACCTACTAATGGTAAATACGTCGGCGTGCTTCTGTTTCGATTTAAAGTAAAAAAAATCGGTTCTCCGTTCGGCAAAAATTGTCTTAAAATATCAAAAACTTGTTATTCAAGGCATATCTAACAAGGCCTCTAAAAACAAACAATTGTAGAACAAGCCTGCAGCTGTAATTTAAACCAAAATGACCAAATGATATATTGACCAAATAACTTATGAACAATGACATATACCAAATGATATAAAAACAAATAATACATTTATATTATTGGACTCATAAGTCTTCGATCTATCCATTCAGTCAGCCAGAACTATGATATTACAAGGGCGGATGTAGTGAGGCTAGAGGGAGCAAGCGACCCGGGCGACATACCCCAGGCCTGGCAAAATAAGCTTAAATTGTAACAATTTTGGGCAAAAACTGTAATATTTAAAGTATTGATGGTGCGGCAGGGGTGGCAAAGTCTAAATTTACCGTTCGTTCTTCAAAAAAATAGCGACGAAGACCACACCGACTTTCCATCATAAACAACCAATTAAAAGTAGAAACAATAGGATTTTTTTTTAAGACAGTGGAATTCCAAACTCTAAGTGAATATTTGGGCCTTACGTACCAGGACAGTCCTCAGCGCAACACAAACGAAAATATAAAAGAGAAGTTTACATTAAAATACGAACTTCAAAAAATTTCTTTTTAATTTTAAAGCAGCCCTAGTATCATGAATTATACTACCATAGGTACTGTACCTAGCATACTTGACTTGACTTAATGGTAAATTGTGGTATATTCTTTTTTTTGGCAGAATTTCTCCAAAAGAAGAGTTCCTTAAGAATTTCACTCACGGATTGCCCAGAACTGCTCTTTATTCAAAATAAATCGATTTTAAATAAAGGAAACAGGAAAAATACTGAGAACACCAAGAGTTGCTCAAAAGAATAAAGGACAACATTTAGGTCTTCCCAGGAAAAAAAAACCAGGAAAATACTGAAATCTAGTACCCAAGCTGGAATTGTTGACCCCGCCCCCAGAAAACATCTTTATTATGTTTGACTCTGTACCCTCATGATCTTTGACTAATTACCTGGAAGTAGCTTTTCTTCTCTGAGCAAAAGCAGCCTTAGTATCATGACTTCAACGAAATTCAGCCAGGATTCATTGGTTGTTTATCATCCAAAAAATTTTTAGAATCTCTCATGAAGACACTCAAAACTAGTACCTAAACTATACTTTTTTGACCCCCCTCTCCTAAAAACATCTTTATTATGTTTGACTCTATACCCTCATGATCTTTGACTAATTACCTGGAAGTAGCTTTTCTTCTCTGAGCAAAAGCAGCCTTAGTATCATGACTTCAGCGAAATTCAGCCAGGACTCATTGGTTGTTTATCATCCAAAAAATTTTTAGAACCTCTCATGAAGACACTCAAAACTAGTACCTAAACTATACTTTTTTGACCCCCCTCTCCTAAAAACATCTTTATTATGTTTGACTCTATACCCTCAAGATCTTTGACTAATTACCTGGAAGTAGCTTTTCTTCTCTGAGCAAAAGCAGCCTTGGTATCATGACTTCAGCGAAATTCAGCCAGGACTCATTGGTTGTTTATCATCCAAAAATGTTTTAGAATCTCTCATGAAGACACTCAAAACTAGTACCTAAACTATACTTTTTTGACCCCCCCCCCCTCTCCTAAAAACATCTTTATTATGTTTGACTCTATACCCTCATGATCTTTGACTAATTACCTAGAAGTAGCTTTTCTTCTCTGAGCAAAAGCAGCCTTAGTATCATGACTTCAACGAAATTCAGCCAGGATTCATTGGTTGTTTATCATCCAAAAATTTTTTAGAACCTCTCATGAAGACACTCAAAACTAGTACATAAAACTATACTTTTATGACCCCCCTCTCCTAAAAACATCTTTATTATGTTTGGCTCTATACCATCATGATCTTTGACTAATTACCAGGAAGTAGCTTTTCTTCTCTGAGCAAAAGCAGCCTTAGTATCATGACTTCAGCGAAATTCAGCCAGGACTCATTGGTTATTTATCATCCAAAATTTTTTTAGAACCTCTCACGAAGACACTCAAAACTAGTACCTAAACTATACTTTTATGACCCCCCTCTCCTAAAACCATCTTTATTATGTTTGACTCTATACCCTCATGATCTTTGACTAATTACCTGGAAGTAGCTTTTCTTCTCTGAGCAAAAGCAGCCTTAGTATCATGACTTCAGCAAAATTCAGCCAGAACTCATTGGTTATTTATCATCCAAAAATTTTTTAGAACCTTTCACGAAGACACTCAAAACTAGTACCTAAACTATACTTTTATGACCCCCCTCTCCTAAAACCATCTTTATTATGTTTGACTCTATACCCTCATGATCTTTGACTAATTACCTGGAAGTAGCTTTTCTTCTCTGAGCAAAAGCAGCCTTAGTATCATGACTTCAGCGAAATTCAGCCAGAACTCATTGGTTATTTATCATCCAAAAATTTTTTAGAACCTTTCACGAAGACACTCAAAAGTAGTACCTAAACTATACTTTTTTGACCCCCCTCTCCTAAAAACATCTTTATTATGTTTGACTCTATACCATCATGATCTTTGACTAATTACCTGGAAGTAGCTTTTCTTCTCTGAGCAAAAGCAGCCTTAGTATCATGACTTCAGCGAAATTCAGCCAGGACTCATTGGTTATTTATCATCCAAAATTTTTTTAGAACCTCTCACGAAGACACTCAAAACTAGTACCTAAACTATACTTTTATGACCCCCCTCTCCTAAAACCATCTTTATTATGTTTGACTCTATACCCTCATGATCTTTGACTAATTACCTGGAAGTAGCTTTTCTTCTCTGAGCAAAAGCAGCCTTAGTATCATGACTTCAGCAAAATTCAGCCAGAACTCATTGGTTATTTATCATCCAAAAATTTTTTAGAACCTTTCACGAAGACACTCAAAACTAGTACCTAAACTATACTTTTATGACCCCCCTCTCCTAAAACTCATTATGTTTCTATTATTATTATTTTTATTATATTTCTTTATTATGTTTGACTCTATACCCTCATGATCTTTGACTAATTACCTGGAAATAGCTGCAAGTCTTCTCTGAACAAAAATCTCCCTCATCTGATCCGTCACCACAATCGTTCTCTGAGTCACACTTCCAAGTTTGGGGGATACAACGTCCATTATCACATGCAAACTGAGTTGATTCACAAGTGACATTCCCACAGCCTTGTTCATCACTAAAGTCTCCACAGTCATTATCTGAGTCACAACGAAAGGAGGAGGGAATGCACCGCCCAGAAGCGCATCTAAACTCGTCGGCGGAGCATGTTGGCTCTATAAAGCACAAAAAACAGGTGATAAAAAAAAGCCTGAAAAAATTCCTCTTAAAGATAGGTAAACATTTTGATAAGACAGGTATTTGACTTAATATTACTCATATTGACTAGAAACTACATTATAGCAGGGTCAGGTGGATCCCGTGGGCTGATGAAATTTTTCGTATTTCCAAATTTGATTTAGTTGATTCAGTAGCGCAAATTTATGGTAATGTAGGGGACTCGATTTTTTTTTTTTTTTTACCTAGGAGGGCGGCTATTTTGTTCAATCCTTGAATAGAAATACCAAGAAAATGCCGTTGTTCAATAAAGATATAATTTTGTTTTTCAAAATCGAGGGGAGGATGAGAGAAATTAAAGAGAGTTTTTTTAGTATAAATATATTAAACATGCAAAACAAGATGGCCAAGCCCGTTAGATCAGTTAGTAGAGTGTGTCATCAATAAGACTCTTAATCATAGGCTAGTTGATTTCAGCCTGTTTACCTGATTATTCCCTGATTACAAAAACGGATTAAATATACAAATCAAAACGGGAGTTTTTGAGTCAATTCATTTAATTCAGTAAAAAAGTGTTAATTGAGTGTATTCAGTGACGTCAATTCATGAAAATGGAGAGGGAGGCAATTTTTTTTAATCTAGGGGAGGGGGGCAATTTTTTCAATCCTTTTGACATTGCTATTTATATGGTACTGAAATGAATAAATGAAGTATTGAGAAAATTGACCAAATCAATAGCAACTGACCAAGCCATTTACCCTGGTTGTAACTGTTAGTAAAGAAGGTGATTTCAAAATAAAATTTAAAAAACGACGAAGATTGAGTGTTTTTTGCAGTTGAGAACATAATAGAAGATTAGGAAGGTAGATCTTAGAATTAAGGTAATATAGAAGCACTAAATTTTAATCTTGAAAGTGAGATCGAGTTGTTTGAATTGGCTAAGTGGAAACTTACACAACTGCAAATGTCTTCAAAAATTCGGAAAAATCGTCAATTCAATTTCTATGGAAAAATACCTGCATATGCAGTTCTGCAGTTTTGGTAGTTACGGGCGCCGGGTTTGAAAAAAGAAAGGGAGTAAAAATAAACTAAATAAATAAAACACAATGCAACCTAAGAAGGTATAATTTTTCTTAGGTGTCTTTTGAAATCAACATATTGTTAATGTTTGAATTTTTGCGAACAAAAAGCGCTGTCAATTTAACTAATTAGTTTTGCTTCCTTATGATTTCACGGTTAAGCGTGGCTATACTAAAAAAAAATATAGCGCTGTCCTAGATCACTAACTCTAGGGATGATCACTATCATCACTCAATAAAATGATTGAATCTTTGTAATCTAACTTCTTGCCTAAAAGAATATTTTGATAAGTTCATATTTGAAAGAATGTTTGATATGTTCAAAATGATATGTTCATATTTGTTCATATTGAAAACAACATATTTGAAAGTATCTCGTATACCCTTTTTCAAAATAGACAAGTCGTTTTTCATTTTATTATTGTGCTTGTGTGCTTATTTTATGAATTTTAAGTTGTTTTTTTATTTGTGCTTGTGCTATATCTTTGTGTGCTTGTTATGTATACTGTATGATTATTTGGTTAATTAACAACTTCAGAATCCTCAGTACCAGTTGAGCACGTGTCCCTTCAGTGTTTTAATTTGTATTCTACCCTCTAAAGACTCAAGCTTCATAATTTGAGACACCCGAAAGAAAAATCTTAGAAAATTGCAGTTTTCAGGCACAATAAAACCAATATGAGCGTTGACAATTGTGGGCAAATGTCAAGATTTTGCGGACGAAAAGCGTTTTGTTTACCGTTACGGACAAAAGCGAAGGCGTTAAGGGTGATAAGCGTTTTGTTTAGAGCCACGAACGAAAGCCAAAGCGTGACGGACGAAAAACGTTTTATTTAGCGTTACGGACGAAAGCAAAAGCGTCATGGACAAAGAGCGTTTTGTTTAGCTTTATGGACGGAAGCGAAAGTGTAAAGAACGAAAAGCGTTTTTTACGGACGGAAAGTGTTGTTTTATTTCGATGACTTTGATGTTCTTTGTCAATTATGAAGATTAATACGACTTACTTGTACAATTTTGTGCCTCGTCAGAACCATCTAGGCAGTCATCATCACCATCACACACCCATGTCTTCGGAATACATCTCTGATTCTCACACGTAAAATCCCATGAGTTAGGGCATGCAGGGGTTAAAGGCTCCGCTGCCGGGTCAGCTATGCAGGTTTTTTCATCAGTTGTCAGCATTTCACCGTAAGGGCAGCCACATTTTCCTACAAGTTCAGACGAATTTGTTTTGGCTGGGATGGTGAAGCAGAATTTCTGGCATCCAGCATTACTAAATGCACACGGATGACCTTGTACTATTGGCTGATTTCTGTACGAGAATACTTTAATGCTATAGAGTCTGTTGTTATCTTGAACTTGGATGATAACCTTCTCGCCAGCACCAGTTTGTTTATCCATTCGAACAATGCCATCTAGACGCCAGTCTGTGATGTAAAGTAAATCTGAAACGAAAAAGAAATCTTAGCAGATTTGCCATGTTAGTTTGTGTTAAATTTTTTTTATTTAAATTGTCAATTATCGTTTAAAACGAAAGAATCATAGAGAAGAGAGAAACGAGGATGACAGGAAGTGATAAAAACGAAGAAGATTATGCAAATATTTGGTCAAGACCTCCGTTTGACCGTCTTGAGTGCAAGCACTCAAGAAATATAGATAAAAGTCCAAAGTATAATATAAAAACCAAACCTTAAGACAAACTAAATAGGAAAGACCCTAATGAAACTAAAATAGGAAGGACCCTTTCCAAATAATGATGAAAAGGTAACTCAATTTATCTCGTTAAAATAATTCGAACTTTGTTAGAAAATCTCGTGTCTTACTTCGGTTTTTAAATGGTTACATTAGCCGTTGGGATCTAGAAATTCTGCATTTTCCAAAAATTACTAAATGCTGTGTTACCGTTGTTTTGACAGTTTTTTGCTGTTTTTTAAGAGAAATTACTGCTAACTTTGAAGTAAAAATTATCCTAGGATGTAGTAAACAATCCATTTTTGAGCGAGATATACACACCGAAATAGATTTCAGTTTATGGCGGAGAGTTATTTTCTCTTACATTGTCTTATTATAAGAGTGATTAGTTTATAAAAGTTTCGCATTTCTAATTACTGTTTGTGCTTTTTACTGTTTTTACTTTTTACTGTTTTGTTTTTACTTTTTATACTGTTTTTACTGCTCCTTGCAAAGCATTTTCCTATCCTCAAAACGATTCATTTCCTATCCTCAAAACGACTCAAAAGGTCATCCACATCGGCAGTTATTAGTCAAATTATGCAGAAATGAGAAAATAAATGGGTGGTTTCGAACACCCCTGAGGCCCTTATTTACTTTTCAACTTACTTTTTGGATCAGTGTGACACACACCCTTCCAATTAAAAAAAATGCACAAATTGAAGGTTTGTACTTTTTTCTATTATATAAATTTTGGAAAATCGTAAAAATGGGAGTGGAATTCAATATAGGTGATTTTTAAAGTGATTTAAGAACTGAAGTATTTGACTTCAGAGCGATGCACAGTAATAGGCCAAATAAAAATCTGGGTTGTTTGTTTCTTAAAACGAATGTTGCGTTAAAACGAATGTTACAACATGTAGGAGGATTAGCAGAATTAATTCTCACAAACACGATGTGTTGGAAACGGAAAAAATCTTATTCTTTCAATCTTCATTTAAATCAAACAGATTTACCTATTTCATAAGTAATATTACAATTTCAGACATGACAGCAGATCGAATGTGGCGTCTCGACTTACGGCTCTTGCTAGGACGGTGTAAAGAACGATGAGACCAGGTTCCTTTGGGCTGGCATATCTTTCAAAAAACGAACCAAAGGCGAAGAAATGGCAAGCCTTAAGAAGGTTCGCAGCTTCTTCCACTGGGATGCGAGATTTGACAAGGAGTTCGTTGGCTTTGTCTTTCCACTAGTAGGAGGTGTCTTCTGGGACGTTTCCATCCGCACAGGGTGAGGTCGTAGTGAAAACTGCCCGCGCTGTTGCGTCATGTGACACACCGGTGGCCGCACCAGCTAACAGTGCGCTGGGCAAGCTTTGTCGAGAAAGGAGCTTGCGAAGTTCATGACAGAATAGTCTGGTTGATAACGAAGATAGTCCCTAGGAGATCCTCGATTCTTCGAAGATATTTTTTCCACATGACATCGACAGTACAGTGGAGAGATTTTGCGGCTGACCACGTCTCTGCTTTATACAGCAGCAGGATGATGACTGAAGCGTTGTAAAAACACATTTTAGTACAGCGCTTATATTTGGTTTCCGCATAATGCTATACAGCCTCCCAACAACTGCTGACGCTGCAGTAAAAAGTGACGTAGGGGGTTCGATGGACATAACTTTGGTTTTATGCCAGTTGACCAGGCCACCGACCAAGTTTCGGTGCTTCTTCTGAAAGCACATGGATAGCTTTGGTGATTTTTTCCAATGGTGCCCACGACTAAGGCAGCGAAGTCAGTTTCAGTAAATAAATGGTCTCCCAACTGGAGACATGAACGTGCAAGACTCAAAACGTGCAAGACATGATTTAGTCTATCACTCAATTGAATAGATCAGAAGCGGTGGCACAACACTGTCGAATACCTGTTTTCACTGAGAATGGAAGGGGGGGCTGTGTCTTCCATTGGCTTACACGCAGCTCTCCATACCATCATATAGCTTTCGACAAGTAAACAATACTTATGAAGTAGGCCTATGGATCTTAGTATCAGTGGTTCTTAGTATTAGGTGTAACAATAGTTGAATTATACATCTGTAAACAACGGGGGAAAATAATGTATAATACGTCTAATGTAATATGTGAAATATACCTTTGTAAACAACGAGTGAAAATGGGTGCCTGATCAGTCTCGAACTGATTGTTTTAACATCACCACCATCTAAGTTTGAATGTTGGATATGATCGAGCAAGGCATCGCACCAGTAAAGACGGTCTGCTGTATAGTCAATGGCCAATCCGTTGGGCCAGCCCAATAAAAGATTTTTGAAAACAGTGATATTTGTGCCATCTAGATATGCCCGACTAATATTGGCTGGTCGATCCCATTCAGAATAAAAGATATACCTGGAATAGAATCCGTTAATAAAGTAACTAGACGGCATATCAAATTAATGGGAAATACTAGTAATATTACTACTAACAACTCACTAAAGTGTCAATCCAGCTATGCACGCTCTTTCTCCATCCCACAACATTGATAGGAAATAGGCTTACCAAAATAAGTTAAAATATCTTAGTTAATAAAGAATAAAATGATAATTTAAACATACTTATTTTACTTAATTCTCATGCAGGGGTGGCGTTGAGAGCGTTGTCAGCCTTCTCCAAGTGGGGTGGTCTGCAGCATGGGTCTCTGCATCAGACAGAAAATTCTAGCTTGATCATGGAGAAATTCTCGAGACCATCACTCCGCTAGAACTGGGCTTTTCCTCTTGGACGCTTCCAGCCACTACTGGTTGGTTCAAAGTCGTAAAGAATCCGAGTCGGCGTGTCGGCAGGCAATCGCAAAAGATATTCAAACCAACGAAGCGTCTACTCGTCAACCAGGTCTCACAAAGGTGACTGGAAAGTCATACTTCGTAAGCAGTCGGTGCCGATAAAGTCTGTCCACCGGTTTCCCTCGACTGTCCGAAGCCACTTAGATTTAAGAGTGTTGAGACGGCTCTGGACAGCTACAATTGCATGCCAAGTTTCAGCTCCATATAGCAGGATCAAATAGACTAACCCTCCAAGGATCTTCATTTGGTGGTTAGTTTGATTATTGTTTTCTTCTAAACAGGGCTCAGTCTACTGAAGACGGCAGAGGCCTTGGTCGCACGGGCAGCAACTTCATGGTCAATGCAGCCACCCGATGATATAATAGAACCAAGATAAGTGACGCGGTCAACCACTTCGATTTGGTTTTCGCCGACCAAGTAATTAGTATTGTCAGCGTCAGACTTTGGCAGCACTACCATGATTTTCGTCGATAGATCATAGATCATTGAAGCAGATCATAAATAGAACATTGTCAAACCAAAGGCAAGTCAAGAAATAAAAAGAAGCAAAGTTTATTTTGTGAAAAAAGAACCGCCTCATCTTTAAATTCTTTACACGGTCCAGCTACTGCTCCAACCATGATCATCCCCCTCCCCCAAAAAATGTTCAAAAAAACATCCTGGTAAAAGCTACCTTTACATTAGAGTGACAGTAACCAGGCATGTCCGGGGAAAACAATTACGCGAGCCTAAAATTTCAGGAAAGGGAGTACACAAGGTCCCCCATGCCTCTTGCGTATATACCCTGGGAGTAGTTATATGAGATATTAATGATGGGTGTCGGATCGAAACATAAAGCACACCATTGGAATTACATTTGCTGAAAATCTTATACTATAGACTTAAAATCGCTTAGCTTGAACAACAAGGAACATTCCGTGGCTCGAACAACAAGAAAAATGACTTCTTTTGCATAGGAAATATCTATATTTTATATTCCACTGCTAGCAGGGCATTGAATCATCAAAGAAAACTCTTTAAGGACTCATTTTAAGGGAAATTGTCATATCTACGGGCTTTTGTGTAACTAATAAAAATATAGAATTTCTATCTGGTGTCCGTACCTATTAGTTGCTATAGTACAGTGGCTAGGGATCTCTTTTCTGGAGAAGGAGGATTGAAGTTCAAGTCACTCAACTGTAGTAAAGAGTGTTCTCTTTAAGATTTAACTTTGTAAGAAATTCAATCTGAATAGGATTTTTACTGCTACTACTACTCCTAATAACAACCCAACGCAGCACCAAGCCACCCGAGGCCAACATAGCTACACTCGCTCCTCCTCCATCCTAATCTATTGAAAGCCTTCCCTCCTAGGAAGTTCCCATTTCCCTTAAATCTTTCTTTAAGGCATCCTCCCGCCCCAACCGCGGACAGCCTGCTTTCCGTTTAACCCTAGACGGTTGGCTGAAAAGGATAATCTTCGGCAATCTGTCGTTTTTTATCCATAAATTAAGCACATAATAAATTTTGGAACTAAATCTATTGCTGTTTTTGACACTATTTTCATATAAGAATCAAAAGTATTAAGAATAATTTCAATTCGACGCTCAATCCAGCAGTTTTTCAGGCCACCTTGGCCATCCTAAGTATCTCCAGAATAAAACCCCAACTTTTAAAAAATGTATTATAAGACCATGTGGTATTACAAACAAGAAAAAAAAATTATATAATCAAATAGAAGAGAAAAATGAGAGTAATATCAGCCAGTGGATAGAAAAGAAGCTAAAAGGACCAAAACCGATGTTTCGGCAAGGACCTCCGCCAAGTCGTCTTCAGTGCCGAAAGAAAAGAAAATTTTAATTTCCCTTTCTTTGTTATTATTTCATTGCTTTTTATTATTTGCTATTTTTATTTATTTATTACTATATAATAAATTTGTTTTATAAAATATTATATTATAATATATAATAATAACAATATTATCATTTCATCAGGCTTTTCATTTCCCTTTAGTAAATGCTCTGAAACTTACCCTCTGTTAGGATGAACTACTAGTGCTCGAGGCCTCTTAAGATTCTTCAAAAGCGTTCTTCTATAGGTCGAGTTCCGGGTGCTTAAAACATTTAGAGTCCCCTTGCGGCTATCAATATAGTAAAGGTTCTTTCCAGCAAAATCGTAAGCCAAGCCTTCAACGCCTTCATTTTGGGAGGCCAGTACGCTTTCACGAGCTAAAATTAAAACGCAAATTAAATTTTATAGGGGTGGTAACGCTTGAAACAAGTGGCCACAGAACGCACCAAAAATTTTCTTTAAAGTGTGGTTTGCAATTGACAGAATTATAGTTACGCATTCTCTCAAGAGCTGAAATTAAAAAAATAAATTTGTTGCGTAAGGATTGCGCAGAAAAGAAACTCGCGGAACAAAACCGGTTGTTCTTATTAGCGTATGTTCCGCAATATCCAAAATTAAATTTACACATACTTTTTCAAAATTAAAAAGCAAAGTGATTTAGCTAAGATTAAGCAAGAAAAGAACCATATGACTGAAACTTGCCAACATACCATACCAACAAACCAGAAAGTTACGCATATTTTTTTAGCTCAAATTAAAGACAAAATTTATTGTGTATTATTATCATCATTAATTAATCGTATTTAATTAATTAATCCCTGCATTATTTAGTCGAAGTGAATTATTAAATTAATTGAATTAAATATATGAAAATGAAACAAATTAATTAATGTGTTATTTATCATTACTATTTTAATTTATTAATTAAAACAAATTATCCACCAAGTTCTTTTTAATTAATTTTTAACTTCATTTTTATTTAATATAATTGTTAATTATTAACATTTGCAGCGAAAATAGAAAGAGTATGGGATATGCTATTGCATTAGATGGTAAAAGGAATGTTATCAGATAAGAATATATAACAAAAGATTGAAATGGAAAAGAAAAAAAAACGAAAGAAAAAAAAGCCACCTACCTGTTCCATTTCTTTTTACCCTGTAGATAACATCCAAAATTACATCAGAATAGTAAATCCAGTCATCATAAAAATCGAAATCAAGCCCAACAAACCGAGCAGTTCGAGAAACTATGGGAGAAATGGCATCATCAAACGTGTCATGAACAGGTAGGATCACACGCCCTTTAATAAACTTCTGCTGGGAGTACATTAAGAACTCGTCCACCGCTAAAAAGAAAGAAGTTGATAATAATGATGAAAACATAAGAATGACGAAGATTACTGGACAAAATTACTGTAGTATTTTAAAATTGAGCTCTTCAAATAAAAGCAGATATCTTCAAGATTCGATATACGTGTTGATGAGGGTTGTGTCCAGGGTAATGAGGCTTGTGTTTTGCGTGGTGGGGGGATTTCACCACCCATCACGCAATTCAAACAACACTGTTATTTGAACGAGAGATTATTATCTTCACAGAGTAGAGTTTGGAAAGAGTGAAGTAAACTTAATTTTGTGAAGAAAAAGAAACATTGAAATTTTTGGTACTTCAGGACAGCAATATCTGTATAATTTACATAACTTGGACAATTATATGTAATTAAGCAATATATATATTTATAATATTTAATTTATAATTAAATATAAACGTTATATTAGATATAGTTAAATACATAAAACATAATTATTATACATAATTTAGGCAATATATATAATTTAGGACAATTCTGTTCATGGGATCTCTTTACAAATACAGAAAGCTAAGTTTCATGCAAACTTATTTTGAAAATAAACCTTCGCGAATATATTAACGTTACAATCTTTGAAAATCTTTGAGGTACTTAATAATACTTACTTGCGGTATATCTCGGGCTATATATCTCGGGGTTATTATTTTTTTTTTTTACAAGGAATGTTTTTAGACAAATATGACATAAAATAATATTATATCGAAAGCTCCATTCTCTAAATATACATTTAATGGTAAAAGAGGGTGATGGGGGACTTGTAGTTTTTTAATTCATTCCAACTGATTACATGGTAAAATCATTAATGGCTAGGTTACTATGCAGAGCTGGTCACTTTTAAAAAATGTATAGGTTACTTTTAAAATGTACGACTAATTTTTAATGTACCACCTGTGCATTTTTTCAAAAAAAAAAAAGAATGAGAATGGGACAAAAAATCAGAAAAAGTTGCAATTTAAATTACAATTTATAATTACAGGAAAAACAAGAAATTATATGAATTACTATTTCAGTTCAGGGGGGTCAATTCGCGAAAATCAAGGGGTGAGGGGAACTGTGTTTCCCAAAATGTAGCACAGAGGAAATTGTTTATTCAATCTATGGAAGGGCAATTTCGATATCTTTTTTTAAAAAATGCCACAAAAATGTATTTTCAAGGAAAACACCAAATAAAGTGTATTTTTCGAACTATAACGGGACAATTTAGGGCAGAATTAATCATCCATCGCCCTTTCATCCTAAGGTGAAGCAATTGCCCCCCCCCCCACCCCCTCCCCCTTTAATTGAACCCCTGGTTCAGTATAGACTAATCTGAAATTTTGTGAAACCATGAAGCTAAGGCTATCTCAAATTTGATTCTTACTTTTATTAGCCTTCAATTTTGTCGAATAATTTTTCACCATGAGTTATGAATCGTTTAGTTTTTCCTGCTATTTTGTTGAAAACAACCATTACTATGTTATAACTGCCGTAGATTTGAGTTACGTTAAATTATGCTACGTTATAACTGACGTAGATTTAAGTTACGTTAAATTATGCTACGTTATTACACGTCTTAACTGGCGTAAATTTACGTTACGTTAAATTATGCTACGTTATTACTACGTTACAACTAACGTGGATTTACGTTACGTTACGTTAAATTATGCTACGCTATTACTAAGTTATAACTGACGTAGATTTAAGTTACATTAAATTATGCTACGTTATAACTGACGTAGATTTACATTACGTTAAATTATGTTACGTTATAACTGACGTAGATTTACATTATGTTAAATTATACTACGTTATTACACGTCATAACTGACGTAAATTTACGTGAAGTTCAATTATGCTACGTTATTAGTATGTTATAACTACCGTGGATTTACGTTACGTTAAATTATGCTAAGTTATTACTACATTATAAATGACGTAGATCTAAGTTACGTTAACTCATGCTACGTTATAACTGATGTAGATTTACGTTACGTTAAATTATGCTGCGTTAGATCCCCATCACAGCTTGAATGTTCATCTCAATCCCACAGTTTTCATTTTTGAATAGTTTGCTCACGATAATTGCGGTGATGAAAGATGGTGTTAAATGATCAAGATGGTTTTATGGATTTTTACGTTAGCATAATGTGGAAAGACCCATTTAAATGTGAGATTTCATATTTAAAGAAACGGAACTTATCCACTTAGCATAGGAAATGACGTACTTAGTGCAAAAGCGGCTAAACGCTTGATGACGAGGCCGTTTCCATGGGAGGGTTACTGGTTTGAACAATCCCCTCTAAAATTTTGTCCGACTCGTAAAAAAGCAACACAAATACATATAGGACAATTTTTGATGCGTTTCGTAAAGTCCCTCCCCCAACGAAAATACCTCCTATACCGGACTCCCCCTCCCCCAAACAAAAAATCATGGATACGCTCTTACTTAATGGTGCTTTTTTTTTTTCTCAGAGATGTTTCCCCTCTTATCAGTTCTCTTTCCTTTCTATTTTTGCTTTCTTATCACTTTTCTTTCAAGTCAGTATTCTTTGACACAAAAGCAGAACTTTTTTGTACAATAATGGAAACATTAAAAATTTCTGAAGGAATTCCTTCTCCCGGATTTCCAACAAACGAGAAAACGCGTGACATACACGCTTATGAGCAGCATGAGAAAACGCGAGAAAGCATACTTACGAGCACACCATTTTTGGTCATCTTGTAGCCGGTAGCCAGTGTTGCATGCACATCGAAATCCAAGTTCTCCAGCACTAGCACTCTGTGTAACAATGCACATGTGTTGACACCCTCCATTGTTTGGGGCACATGGGTTTGGAACTAAAATATACAATAATCAGTACAATACCGGGGAAGATATCAGGTATCAAAAATATATTAAATCATTTTTTCATAAAAATAGACATGCACATAAACCATAATGAGTTACGGACCATAAGCTTAGCCTTCAAAGAAAATCTATGATTGAAAATGAGTCAGAGCTGTGAGGACCCAAAGTCAAATTTACCTTATCATTGACCAAATCGATCAGGCCTTACAGGTGACTTACACTGATCAGGGCTTATGCGGTCCAGACGTTTCCCTTCACATGGTCGCAATTAAACTCAATCAATAAAGTTCAAAGATTGCCTATCAAAAGGTGGCTAATATAAAAGCTACTCAATAACGCTCCACAGTATAAGACCTACTCAATGTATGGCCACTATAAATTCAATGATGGCCAATCAATAGTGGCTAATATAAGGTCAGCTCAGTGATGCTCTATGGTATAAGGCCACTACAAGCCCAATGACGGCGAATCAATAGTAGCTAAGATAAGGCCTACTCAGGGATGTTTTATGGTATAAGGCCTTATCAATGTAAGGCCACTAAAAGCTCAATCACAACCAATACACAGTGGCTAATGTGAGCCAATAATCATGATATTGATCATCCTTGATATCTTTTTTTTATTTCTGTGTGGGGGTAAGGATCCATAAATCCGTGCCAATGTTTTTAATTTGTCATTCACACTTAGCAATGTGATGCGCAGCTCATCAATTCCTGTCTGTTAATTAAAAAAGATTAATACAGTCGTAGCAATCATCAATGTTGCACCCCGCTAAAGCGAAATCGCCACATCTAGAAAAAAATACTGTCAAAAAACAGGCGCTGAAGTTAAAAAAGGTAAAGGTAAAGGATACGGCATTAGACTTAGCCGTCATGAATTTTTAGTGGCCACACTGACCAGGTCATATAACAATAAGTATCAATGGAAAAGGGAAATTGGTTATGATTGAGCTTTTAGTGGCCTTCCATTGATAAGACCTTATACCATAGAACATCACTGAGTAGGCCTTATCTTAGCTACTATTGATTCGCCGTCATTGAGCTTGTAGTGGCCTTATACCATAGAGCATCACTGAGCTGACCTTATATTAGCCACTATTGATTGGCCATCATTGAATTTATAGTGGCCATACATTGAGTAGGTCTTATATTGAGGAGCGTTATTGAGTAGCTCTTATATTAGCCACCTTTTGATAGGCAATCTTTGAGCTTTATTGATTGAGTTTAATTGCGACCATGTGAAGGGAAACGTCTGGCATATACTCCATCTCCGTATCTTTAGACTTCTGACAATTTTTGGCATTTTTAGGGCAAATCATTCGACACTTCCCGTATTTTCCCCTAGAGTTTTCTAAGGACCCATTTGAAGTTACGTGGACTTTTGGCTTATCTGTAACCTTACTAGTCTAAAGTTAGTAAGGCTACTAACCTTAGGCCAAAACAAAACAATATTCACCACCAAGTCTCGAACCAGCAATCCTTCACTTGTGAGTCCGGCGGGCCAACAATTCACCCAGGATGGACAGGTCTGACAGCCAGGACGGAAAGCTATATACTGCATGAAACATACACGTCAATTAGTTGACCATTCATAAGAATTTGGACTACACCATTAACATAAAGGTTCACCGAAACAACATCTCTCCTACCTACTCCTATCATTATTATTTGACTTCTAATTTCATCAGGTTACTATAGCAACCATGATCGCATTTACTGAAATACTTATATTGTTATTAAATCGTTGTAGAAAAAATAACAAATAGTTCCTATGAGTATATTACTTCTTTACTACATTCAAGGCATAGTTTTGTTCCGCATTTTAATTAGGATACTGTCAATATTATTTAGAAATTAAATAAAAAAAACAAGTTTTTTTAACTGAAAGTAAGGAGCGACATTAAAACTTAAAACGACCAGAAATTACTTCGTATATGAAAGAGGCTGCTTCCTCATCAACGCCTCGCTCTTTACGCTAAAGTTTGACTCTTTCTCTCAATTCTTCATTTTAAAACAGTAAAAAACTTTAGCGTAAAGAGCGGGGCGTTGATGAGGAAGCAGCCTCTTTCATATACGAAGTAATTTCTGGTCGTTTTAAGTTTTAATGTCGCTCCTTACTTTCAGTTAAAAAAACTTGTTTTTTTTATTTAATTTCTGGACGTTTTTGAATCAATGCATGTTTTGATTTTGGCTCTCCGCAGAGGAATAATTAAAACAAAATTTGCATTTTTTTTTGGCTAAATGGCTTTCTCATAATTTTGATCGAATGATTTTGAGAAAAAAAGAGCGGGGGAGGAAGCCTAGTTGCCCTCCGGTTTTTTGGTTAATTAAAAAGGCAACTAGAATTTTTGATTTTTTACGAATATTTTTATTGGTAAAAGATTTACGTAACTTATAAATTAGCTTAAGTAAAGAACTTTTGCATTCTCATATTTTTATTACATATATGAGGGGGTTCCCCCCTTGTCAGATCCTCGCTCTTTACATTAAAGCTTAAATTTTGTCCCAATTCATTAAGAATGACCCCAGAATCACAAAAGCTGTAGAATAAATAGTTGAAATTACTAAAAATACTTTAGCGTAAAGAGCGAGGTATTAGGAGGAGGTGAGCCCCTCAAATGGGTAATAATTTCTGTTTGTTTTAAGTTTTAATGCTGCTCCTTACTTCCAGCTGAAAGAACTTTTTCATATTTATTTTTTCATTTTTTTTTTTTAATAATGCTAGTAAATCCTGCGCTCCCTTCATGGAGATTTTCTTCCGCCATGACAAACTATCGATGGAAAGTTCCCCCAGCATATCCCCCTCTTCTCAACCCCTCCCCCAACCAGAAAAATCCTCCTGAAAACGCCTGTACGCTTCCCAATAACCATTACTATATGTAAGCACTGGTCAAAGTTTGTAACTTGTTGCCCCTCCCACGGGGACTGTGGGGGAGTAAGTCGTCCCCAAAGACATAGTTATAAGGTTTTTCGACTACGCTGAATAAAATGGCTATCTCAGAATTTTGATTTGTTGACTTTGGTAAAATAATTAGCTTGGGAGGGGGCCTAGGTGCCCTCCAATTTTTTTGGTCACTTAAAAAGGGCACTAGAACTTTTCATTTCCGTTAAAGAAGCCCTCTTGCAACATTCTAGGACAACTGGGTCGATACGATCACCCCTGGGAAAAACAAAAAAAAACAAAAAAAAAAACAAAAAAACTAAAAAACAAAGAAACACGCATCCGTGATCTGCCTTCTGGCAAAAAATACAAAATTCCACATTTTTGTAGATAGGAGCTTGAAACTTCTACAGTAGGGTTCTCTGATACGCTGAATCTGATGGTGTCATTTTCGTAAAGATTCTATGACTTCTAGGGGGCGTTTCCCCCTATTTTCTAAAATAACGCAAATTTTCTTAGGCTCGTTACTTTTGATGGGTAAGACTAAACTTGATGAAACTTATATATTTAAAATCAGCATTAAAATGCGATTCTTTTGATGTATGTATTGGCATCAAAATTCTATTTTTTAGAGTTTTGGTTACTATTGAGCCGGGTCGCTCCTTACTACAGTTCGTTACCACGAACTGTTTGATGATCTGTTTTACTATGATAAAACTAGAAATTATTTTACCGAATTAAGAATTTATTTATATATTTTGTCTATAATAATAATCCAACTTCAAAAGCCACTTTTGTTTGCAATGTGGTGGAGCCCAAAAGTTGTGTTGTGGGCTTAATTGCCCTATCGACGGCCGATATTTCGTCCTATAGCGTGTGCCTAACCGGATAATTTGTAAAAAAAAAAAAATTGAACTTGTTCAAGTTAACCCATACCATTCGGAGTAGTTCCTGTTTTCCTCTTCCTCATCATCATCACTAGTTGCATAATATATTTTTTAGTTAACCGAATGAAGGACAAATAAATCCTGAATTTTAAAGTCCAAATAATTTTCCAGGAATGAAGTTCCTTCTCAGAATTTTCTGAGGAAATTTTAATTACAAAAATTAAGAAACTGCTGCTGATGAATGGAGCAGTGGGAGACTAATGGATGCTGAGGATAGAGGAATACTGTTGATGGGAGACTAATCCCCCCAATATTACTGACCCCTTCTAGGATCAAACAAATTACACCAACCAAGTGTGACTAATTTGATAGGTGGCATTCAACCCCAACGTATTCCAAAATTGTCCTCAAGGTAAAAAACAAACTGTTACTACTCACAATTTAATAAATTTATCATAATGCTTAAAAAACAAGGATTGTATTAAAAAATAAGTTAAATCACCAAGGATGTCAAAATAAAAACACCCTTTTCCCTAGACCCATCTTAGGTCTATTGTTATCTGAAAACCTGGATTTTGCAAGATATTTTTTATGGTTATTTCAAAATTATGAACTTTTTGGGGCAGTACCACATTTTCTTCAGTGTTAAAAGATAATAGAAGAGAAGGTAAAGTACGAACCTAGATAGACAAAAGAAAGAAGTTCAACTGAAGTTTAAATAGAAACTGGTCTTGCCCTGAGATTGCAAAGAAAGAAGGAAAATAAAAAAAAGGACAAAAAATGTAAAAGATGGAAAAAGAAGAGAAACTATAAAACTAAAAGTATGAAGGGAGGCCAAAGAAAGATGTTTAACTGAACTTTAGAAAGAAAACTGGACTTGCCCCGGGGTTTACAGGAAAAGGAGCAGATAAAAAGCAAGATAGAGTCTGAAACTAAAAGAAAGAAGTTCGACTAAAATTTAGAGAGAAAAGCGGATTCAATTTGATGTTGCAGAAAAAGAAGGAAAAGATAAGAAAAGTGTAGGTAAACTATGACACTAAAGAGAGAAGAAAAATTAAAGAAAGAAGAAAAACAAAAGAAAGAAGAAAAACTAAGAAAGAAGAAAACCTGAAATTTAGAAGAAAAACTGGGCTTGCACCGGGGGTTGCAGGAAAAGGAGAAGATAAATAAAATAAGGTAGAGTCTGAAACCAAAAGAAAGAAGATGCACAAAAGAAAGAAGTTCAACTAAAACTTAGAAGGGAAAGCGGACTCAATTTGAATTGGCAGAAAAAGGAGAAGATAAGAAATGTGAAGGCAGACTATGAAACTAAAGAAAGAAGAAAAACTAAGGAAGAACTTCAACTGAGGTTTAGAAGGAAAACTAGAATTACCATGAGGAGCTCGGAACAGAATAAAAGAGAAAAAACAGAAGGTAAACTATGAAACTAAAAGAAAGAGGCTAATCAAAAGCACACTTACAATCAAGTTGATAACAAAAATATGACTTACCCTCAGGTTGCATAACAGAATGAAGGGCTCGCACAGCTCTTGGTTCACGAGTTATGTTCCTCATTCTGTAGAGATTCTTGATGGAGTCAGGGCCAGCATATTTATCAACTGACATTATACCCTGCTTTGTTGCATCAGCCCAAAAGACTCTCCTCTCAAAGACTGCTAAACGCGTTGGAGCTGGTACGTTTGTAGCACCTAAAAAGAAACGGTACTATGGGAGAAAGGAGTGCAACAAAAATGGAATAGAAAAACCAGACAATCCAATCATTTCACCCAAGGAAAAATTAGTTCTACCCCTTAGCGACTCTTGGGTAGCCTAGATTAAAGTTAGCTGAGCAATTCACCGTTAAGAAGAATTTCTTTAAATTTTAATAGACAACTTGTGTTTCCTATTTTTGCCGATACGTGTATAAAAAATTCCAAAACTTACGTCCTATTAACATACTACTTAACATCACTGTGTCACCTTGACTGCGGCAATTGTAAGAGCGTAATATTGAATACCGTGAACAGTAAGAAGGAAGAAGAATATTAAATATTACACAGTAATATTAAATACCGTGAACAGTAAGAAGGCTACGATAACAGTAAGAAGGTGAACAGGAAGAAGGAACACGGGAGACTCTGGCTGAGCTAACGGAGTTGCGCCACTGACCCCCATCCCATACCAAATAACTGGCTATACCAGGGATCGAACCCGTGCCCGTTGGACAAAGAATTCACAAACCAGCGCGCCAACCAATTAGCCAGGACGGCTTGATTGTTGTTACGTGCTTATTACATGGACCAATATGAGTCTACTTTCTCCATTCTGATGTATCATTTATAATTTTAAAAAATAATTCCTTTTGGATAGTTATTAGTTAAATATTATTTTCATTTTGTTTACTGGGTTCGGGTCTTGATGTCCCTCTTATTGCCCCATTGCTTGTTCAGAGTGTATTTTTTATACTGTCGGATGGGGTGTCTGCTGTGGCGTGGTAAGTGATTAACCTTAGGCTCTTTTATTTTATTTTATCTTACTTATTTAGGTTTGCTGAGTCTTCCATTTTTTATTGAGAATCCATTCATTTCTTTATTGTTTTTTTTTTTCTGTCTATGCAAAGCGAGCTTGTCTCTCCGCCAGATATTTGTATGTATTTACGTAAGAATAATAGATGAATCTGAAAAAAAAACCTGAACCCATTCTGTCGATTGTATATAGGAATGCTGTTGTTGATGCTAAAAGTAAAGATCATCATCTGGTAGTGTCTAGGATTAATATAAAGCTGAAATTTCGGAAGGGTAACTACCTCCAGGGAAGTAATGATGTTGGTAGACTCCAGGATGAAAATTTGAGAGAAACTTTCCAGGAACAGTTAAATGCTAACTGGAGAGTTTAAAATTTGACAATGTGGAAGATGGATGGAATAATCTAAGGAAAACAATTTACGAAGTTCCTGATGGTGCCTTAAGGAAGAAGATTAGGACCACAGCTAGGAATATTAATGTAAAAGCTTTATGCTTAATAGAGAGGAGAAAGGGCTATGAAAGGGTCGTATGAAAACAAAAGAATATAAAAGAGTGGAGAAAGCATTAAAATATGAACTAAGGAGGCGTGAAGTGGAGAACTTGGATATAATTGCCGAGGATCTGGAAGATGCAGCTAGACGGCATAATAGTAAAATATTGTACTGGCATGATAATAAATTGAGAGGGAGAAGTCAATCCGGACTTGTTCTAGTTGAAGATATGAATGGGGCCACAATTAGTGATAAGGAAAGAGAATAAGAGAGATGGGCAGAACATTTTGAGAATGTGCTAAACCGAGATAAATATGCAGGAAAAGATATAGAGGAAAATGAAAAGATTTGTGATACCTTGGATGTGAAGGAAGATTTGTTTTGTGAGGAAGAATTAGCGACAGTACTAATAGGATAAAAAAAATAATAAGGCTTCAGGTGCTGATAGTGTGTTAAGTGAGTTTCTTACTCAATTTTCACTCTTAGGTTAATAATTCATAAGTGCCTTAGTTATCAAACACCCTTGGTCCTCAGTTTTATAAATTATTAGTAAGCGTTCGATTCTGTTGATAGAAGAGCCTTAGCAAAGACTTTATCTTTGCATGGTATACCAGACAAATACATTAAAGTGATTAGTGCTATGCCTGAGAATAAAACTGCTGTGTTTAAGGTAGGAAATAAGGTTAGCATCTGCTTTCGTATTAAATCGGGAGTTAAGCAGGATTGTGTTCTATCCCCCTTTATATGGATCATTTTGATGTATAAGCACAGGAAAAACCATGAGAGACCACGGAATCAAATGGAGAGGAAAAACTCTCCTGGACTTAGATTATGCTGATGATTTAAGCATCCTAGATGAAAGTATGAGCAAAATGAATTAACTTTTAGAGGTTTTGCAAGTTCAGGGTGCTAGCATAGGCTTGAAAATAAATGTTAAGAAGACTAAGCCACTGAGGCTAGGAATAAGTGAAGATGAAAAGGTGATGTTGGGTAACGAAGATTGATCAGGTTGGTAATATTATTAGTAAAGACGGTGTGAGCAGTGAAGATGTTAAAAGTAGAATGGCCAATGCTCAGGGTGTTTTTTCACAGTTAATAAAAAAGTTTTGAAGAATAGGAAGATAAGCCTGCGAACTAACATTAGAATATCAGAAGCTACAGTGATGACATCGGTCAAATATGGCTCTGAAGCTTGGCAATCCGAAAAGCGGATGAAGATTTGCTAGATGTTTTCCAGAGAAATTGCCAACGGATTGCTTTGGGTACCCGGCTGACTGACCGTATTTTAAACAGTAGGCTGTTTGAAAAGTGTAGTTCAATCCCACTTTTTAGGGCTATAATGAAAGAAGGGTTGAGACGACTATGGCACGTTCTGTGGATGTAGGATAACGGATTGCCGAAGATCGTCCTTTTCGACCAGCCATCTTGGGCTAAAGGGAAAGCAGGTCATCCACGATTGGGGTGGGAAGAAGCCATTAAGAAAGACTTAAAGAAAATGGGAAATTCCCAGGAGGGTGTAAAGAGGGAGGCTTTGAATAGACTGGGCTGAAGGAGGAGCGCGCGTAGCTGTGTTGGCCTCAGGCGGCTTGGTGCTGCGGTGAGTTGTTAGCATTAGTAGTAGTATATACCCAAATATAAATACCCCATTTATTCACCGTTGAAACAGCCAGAAAATAGAGGTTTTGACATAAGTTCTTTTTTTCCGAAAAGAACTTTTGTATACATTCATTTACTTGTCAATAACAGTCGAAAAACCCGAAACATCTTTTCAGTTCTTCGTCCCTCTCTAGTAGAAATATCTTGTAACATGACATCTTTTCGATTTCTGCAATCAAATATTCATACAATATTCGAAAAGTATGTGGTTCAATCTCATTTTCTAGGGCTATAATGAAAGAAAGGTTAAGGTGGATAAGTCATGTTTTACACATGAGATATGAGGGTACAAAAAAACTGTGGTTGTAGGCAATCTGTCTGGGGTCAAACGAGAAGCAAGCCGTCCTTGATGGTATGAGAAGCGGGTATGAGAAGCGGATGGTATGAGAAGAGGCATTAAAAGAGGATTTAATGGGAATAAGAATTTCATGAAAGGAAAATGATGGTGACGAGGTGCATGCAACAGTTGCAGTTAAGAGGGGGCAGGGAAGGGTGATGTGTCCCCTAGATTGTCTGTACCCCCTGTAAACTTCGAAATAATACCTTTTGGGGGTATTATAATAGGCAAATGCCTTATTATTAATCTTTGCAATGAGTAATAATAATAACAAAAAAAAGTTTGTATCCCTCTAGATATTGAAAAATATACTTGCCCCCCCCCCATAAATTTCCCTGAATGGACTCCACTGGGCTCATAGACAGCTGAATCTGGTTTGGCGGAGCTCTGTGTCGCCTCAGGTGGCTTGGTGGTGCTCGGTTGCAAATAATAGTAGAGTAGTAGTTCTTAAAACCATACCTCGAACAACAAGAAATCTAGACTTTCCATCGTAGTCAGCACTTTCAATATAATCTAGTAGTGAGTCACACCAATAAACCCTTTTTGAGGGAAGGTCAACTGCCACACCATTTGCTTTGTAAACTGATTCTGATATGATTGGCCGTAATTTGGAGCCGTCCATGTTGGCACGAAGAACTTTTGAGCTATCGGCAATAAACATCAACCTAAAAAACGAAATTTGTTGTTTGAGTGCATTCGTAAGCATTACCGTGAAATAGCTATAACAAATAACTTATACTACTAGCGACAAAATTACGTGAAATAGTTATATTAAGCTCATTAAGTAAAAATTACTGTGAAATAGTAATACATGCTCCCTTTCTACTGAAAATATGTTAATTACTTAATTTAAACATAACTGTAAATCCCTGAACATGCATTTACCTTGGCTTGAAATAATTTTATATTTTGGTACTTATTCGTCTAATATTTATAAGTTAAAATTATGTGTAAATAAGTAAATATATACGTAAAACGCAGAAATATAAATAACTGAAAATTAAAATATTAGTAAATAAGTAAATATAGTTTATTAAGTTAAGATTTTTAAGTCAGTTAATACTTCAAACAGTGTTTACATGGAAAAAATTTGTGACTAAGAAATTTTCCGGTCTTTTCATTAGCTTAAAATTTCACACAAAACACCAATCAGGTGAAATTTAACTAGTTGCTTTCTTTACAAGCTTAGATATCATCCATAAAAAAACACATTTTGTAAAGATGATGCTAATCAAAATTCGTCATATTACTTACCCTTTCGTGGGTGTTTTGCCCCTTTTCAAAAATTAAGCAAGTTCTCTCTCTCTTGCTCGTAACTTTTGATGAGTAACTTTAACCTTCAGCTTGTACGCGGCCCAAGTCAGTCCTTACTAACAGTATGTTATCACGAAATGTTTAAAAATATTTGAGGAATAGTAATTCTATGACTACTACTACTACTACTACAACTATCATTACTACTGCTAAGAGCTCACCGCAGTACCAAGCCACCTGAGGTCAACATAGCTAAACATACTCCTCCTTCATACCAATCTATTGGAAACATCCCTCTTTACAACCTCCCAGGAAGTTCCAGCTTCCCTTCAATCTTTCTTCACGACATCCTTCCACACAGCCCCGGGCGACCTGCTTTCCGTTTAGCCCTAGACGGTTGGCCGACAAGGACAAGCTTTGGCAATCTGTCATTTTTCATCCACTAGCCATCTCAAACTTTTCTCATTATAAACCTAGAAAGCGGGATTGCACAGCAATCTTCTGGCTCGGTGAATCAAACAGTTCGTGGTAATGAACAGTAAGCGGGAGCGACCCCATTCAATAGTAGCCGAAACTCTAAAAAAACTGAATTTTGATGCCAACAGATCCATCAAAAGAATATAATTTTTACGCTAATTTTAAATATATAAGCTCCATCAAGTTTATTCCTACCATTCAAAGGTTTACGAGCCTGAGAAAATTTGCCTTATTTTCAAAAAAAGGAGAAACACCCCTTAAAAGTCATGGAACGAAAATCACACCGTCAGATTCAGTGTATTCGAGAACCCTGTTGTAGAAGTTTCAAGCTTCCACCAGCGAAGATGTGGAATTTTGCATTTTTATTACCAGAAGAAAGATCACAGATGCGTGTTTATTTGTTTGTTTTTTTGTATGTTTTCCCCGGGGATGATCGTATCGACCCAGAGATCCTAGAGTTTCGTGAGCGGGCTCATTCAAACGGAAATTAGAAGTTCTAGTGCCCTCTTTAAGCGACCAAAAAATGGAGGATAACTAGTCCCTCTCCCACACTCATTTTTTCCCAAAGTCACCGGTTCAAAATTTTGAGCATAGTTTCATGAGCATTTTGTTCAGCATAGTCGAAATATCTAATAACTGTCTCGAAATATCTAATAACTGACTTCATAACAGTCCCCGGGGGAAGGGCCGCAAGTTATGAACTTTGCTCATTATTTACATATAGGATTGGTTATTGGTAGGCATACAGACGTTTTCGAAGGATTTTTTTTCTGGCGGAGGGGGGTCTGGGGGATTTGGTTACTTGGGAGGATCTTTCCATGGAGGAATTTTTCATGGGGGAAGACAATTTCTATGAAGGGGGCGCTGGATTTCCCAGCGTTATTTAAAAAACAAGCATAAATTAAAGAAAAAAACAAGTTTCTTCAACTGAAAGTAAGGAGTAGCACTAAACCTTAAAAAGAACAGAAATAATTCCGTATATGAGGGGTTTGTCCCCTCGTCAATACCTCACTCTTTACGCTAAAGTATATTTAGTAATGTCAAAGGAGCTAATTCTTCTAATTAAACGGCCTTTGTGATTCGGCGTAATTCTTAAAGAATTGGAACAGAATTTGTACTTTAGCATAAAGAGCGAGGAACTGATGAGGGGGAGAACCTCCTCATATTACGTATATGAGAATGTTCGCCCCCTCATCAATACCTCATTCTTTACGATAAAGTTCATTTTTTTTAATAATATGCTAAAGTTTATGTTGCTATAAAAAGTAGAGTTGTAAGAAAGAGTCATACTTTAGCGTAAAGAGCGGGGCACTGAGGAGGGAACAGCCCCTTTAAATATACTGAATAATTTCTGTTCGTTTTAATGTCGCTCCTTACTTTCAGTTAGAAAAAATGTTTTTATTTAATAGATAGAAGTGAGATAAAGGAATTATATGATTATAGATGTTCTTTTGGTGCAAGTTATAAATTGAGGTGTATTGCAAAATTGTTAGTCCTAGAGGGAACATGTACCTTAAGAAGTAAAATGATTGGCTGACAATAATCTGTACAAAACCTAAACAAATGGAATTACCACAGAATCTCAAGAAATGACTTCTTCGTTCCTCTTTGGTAGCCTAATAATTACATAAGTAACACTTTTTTAATAAAAAGCCACATACCAAGAGAAAGATTAGCGGCCGTGCTTTTTGACATTTTACCCTAAAAAACCCCTTTGAATTATATACTGTTATGCATAAGCTTCTGTATAAAGTGCAATGTGCAGTTGAATAGAACTACAATGTGCGAAACGTTGCTCCCGCAACACTTTACCGACGAAGCCAACCAAAGATTGCTGCAATATATCACTTTGGTAGCCTAATAATTACATAAGTAACACTTTTTTAATAAAAAGCCACATACCAAGAGAAAGATTAGCGGCCGTGCTTTTTGACATTTTACCCTAAAAAACCCCTTTGAATTATATACTGTTATGCATAAGCTTCTGTATAAAGTGCAATGTGCAGTTGAATAGAACTACAATGTGCGAAATGTTGCTCCCGCAACACTTTACCGACGAAGCCAACCAAAGATTGCTGCAATATATCACTTTGGTACCCTAACAATTACATAAGTAACACTTTTTTAATAAAAAGCCACATACCAAGAGAAAGATTAGCGGCTGTGCTTTTTGACATTTTACCCTAAAATAAATCCCTTTGAATTATATACCATTATGCATAAGCTTCTGTATAAATTGCAATGTGCAGTTGAATAGAACCACAATGTGCGAAATGTTGCTCCCGTAACACTTTACCGACGAAGCCAACCAAAGATTGCTGCAACATATCACGTCACCTGAGCAATGCAGATGTAGGTTGTTTTTTAGCGTTAAGCATATGATTGACGGATAACTTTGCGCAATAATAAATATAAAAAAATATTTATACCAAGAAGTGACAAAGAAAAACTTCTTCGTCGTCGAATTGAGCCTCGAATTCAAAAATTTTTGAGAAACCAAATATCACTCAGGACGAGTGACATATAACGCAATCGTAGCGAGTCAAAATCCTAACCGACTCAAAAACAAGCCAATTGGAAGAAATTTTAACTCTCAAGAGTTTAGGGGGAGTGTACTTTTCAATATCAAGGGGGGATTCTATCAATTTTTTTAAAATAAACCGAAAAAGGATGTTTCCAAATAAATATAAATAAGAGACGATTATTTTCAATATCTAGAGGGGGAAATAAAAAATCTAGAGGAAACATCTCCCTGCCCTCCCTATTGACAGCACTGTAATTTAGTGAAAACCACTCTGGACAGCATGCCCACGGGTATTTGTAATTTTTGTGTAATTTCTTTCAATAAAAATACTAAAAAATACATTTTCCAATGAAAGATCCCAAACAAACGGGACGTTTTAAGGAGAACAACTCCCTACCTCTTCCAACTGACACCATTGCAATTTGAGGATATCAACTCTGTACGGCACGTCCGTTATCTAACCAGGACGAGTCAAACTAAAAAACGAGCCAAAATTAAGTCAAGTCGTTATGTAATCTTACAGAGCGAATTCTATCCGTAACGTAGGTAGCGTGAAGTAGGCTAAAATTGTACATAGAATTTTAAGTTTCATGAACTCGTAATAACAAGGGTATTAAAAAAGATGGCCAAAAACTGACAAAAAAACCTTTTCGGTTGTCGAAACTGGTAATTTTTTAGGAACCAATTTGACTTCCAGCACATAATTACAATAAAACATTATGGACAGCTTGTCCATTAAATAAATGCAGAAGCATAGCCAGGGGACAAGGATGCACTTGTCCTCAGGTACACCATCCCTTAGGGTGCTATTTAGATAATATATGTATACCATATATTTCCTGACAGATAGTCTCACTCATGTCGTGAGAGTTGGTACCAGAATTACCATTGTGATTTGTCATTATTTTTAGTGATTTTAATGTTAACTAAACAAAAATTAATAAATCAGCATATAAAATGTTAGATTATTGAAGAAAATCAGCCAAAAAATCAATCAAATTTAGTGATCTTTTTTTTTTCACTGGGTGGCAACCCTGGTTGATTAAAACCAGTAGTAAATAGGGGATCTATATGTTCCTTTTGTGAAGGCTTGATCAAATTGGCCTCTCAATGGTTCAATTAAATGGCTGCTTAATTAAATGGTTGCTTCAATTAAATGGCTATTAATGGCAGCTTAATTAATACAATAAGATTTAATTTTGATATCATGATTTTTATTACTCGGATTTGCCACCCCAAGTGATTTATCACTATTTGTAGTCATTTTGTATATTGCCTAAACGAAAATTAATAAATCAGCACATAAATCACTAGATTTTTGAAGATAGCCACTAAATATACCAAAAAATCAAAAAAATCTAGTGATTTTTCACCAGCCTGGTTGGTAGCCTACATCAAAATAAAAGCATCAGTAGTAAATATGGGTTTTAAATTTATCTTTTGTTTGCGAAGGCTTGATCAAATTGGCCTCTAAATGGTTCAATTAAATGGTTGCTTAATTATAGAAAACAAGATTTAATCTTGATAGCCTGATTTCCATCACTCATTAAAATAAGAAAAATGATATTATCCATAAAATAAATTTAGTTTTGCCTGAAGGAAAGTTCTACAAAACGAGTTGTTATTGTTCAGAATGCACATACCCGCTTGAATACTTGCCAACAGCATTTGGGAAAGCCAAACTAACAAAATCTGATCTTCCTGTTCTGACATTATATTTGAACAATAGGTTTTCTATCGAAATATTTTAGTTCATTAGCTTGCTAGTAACTTTTAACCTATGCTAATTGGTGAAATTTTTGGTACTTATCGGTTATATAATAGACACTATAGAAGTGAAGTTCGATTAATGCAAATGAAATAAAACAAAATATGATGAATATATAATAGTTTAGAAGCAAATTTGGCTTATATATTTGCACATTAGGGGATGGGGGTAAAGCGAAGCCGACATTAAATACGTAAACTATCCATTGCTGTATTTAATACGTGCTATGCTTTACCCCACCCCCTGATGTGCTAATATATAGCCCAAATTTGTTTGCATAAACCAAACTACAATACCAACTAAATACTTAAATAAGATATAGCTACAATTTATTTTCCAACCAAGCCAAAGCTAATTGTGTGGTATAAAGAAGTTGCTTGACCAGTTTCTTGTGTCATGTTCACTCCATCAGCGATCGAAATTCTATAGCGTCTATCATATAACCGATAAGTACCAAAAAACTTTTAATGTCACTTTTCTCTTGCAAATAATTTCCAGCAATAACTAGGATCAACCCTATGTGATTTCAAATACTTTTAAACGAAATACGGTATCTGTTCAACCCTAGACCTTCATCCGATTATTCCTCCAATGTTTGAGCATTCTTGCGCAGCAACTAAAGTAATTGTACAGTTTTAAGTACAAAAGGACAGTGGAAATGAATTGGGATTGTTTCAATCGGTTAGGAGGAAATTTGCATAGACATATGTGTATTAAAAATCAGGAATTCAATTATGTATTCCTGGAAAATCGGGAATGCTGTTATGTAGTTATGCAGTTCCTGGTAGTAGCAGACGCAAAATAAAACAAAAATAAATAAAATTTCGAAGAAATCGACGAAAACAAATTAAAAATATGTAGGACCCAACAGCTTAAGAAGATGTACCTTTCCTTTGAACACACAGTTGTCTTTCGGAATTTTTTTTCAGACAAAAACGACGTCGAGTTTATCAAATTAGTTCTGCTTATTTATTTTCGGGGTTCAATGTTGCAACATAAGCGAAAATGTGGTACTACTCCAAAAACTTCATAAATTTGAAACAAACAAGAAGGATTTTTAAAAATTCAAGTTTCTAGATATGATGAGACCTAAAATGGGCCCAGGGGGGGGGAAAATACGATTTTACTTTGTTGTCATCGCTACTTGAATAATTCTGCGTTTCATTGTAAGTATGAAACTTGTTGATAGTTTTGTTCGTCCCAATATCTACTTCTGGGGTTTCCATACCTAAATGCTCCCACCCCCAAAGTGCAAGAAATGGTCTCGACCAAAAATATAAAGCTTGCAAGAGTGAAAACTGGCTTTAGTGCTTTCACTAGCGCCAATGACATCTAACGTTTAGTGATTGAGTTCCCTTTTAGCTTACCCTACGTCGCTGCATTCTTGTTTTCTTAGGTTATTTAAAATGCAAGTAAAGGGTAAAGAGAGCAGAATTCTGCCACCAGTAGGTCTACAAGCTTAAAGACAACTACCCTAAATAACCAACCAAGATTCTTCCAAATTAACCTAGACCTTCTTTGTGCACGGTGGGTTTTGCAAAACAATTATGGAAAAAATTTAGATTAATTTGCCCAATCTTTTTGGAAGTGTTTTATTTTTAGTTGAAGTTATAACAGGCTACACTATCAGTGACCCTATTAGTTTTAATCCCTATCGTCCCATGTTTTAATCGCCAAGACCTAATCTTATAAACCTCCCGTGTTCTTTGGTCTAGACTGCGATAAGACCTTTCTGGGTCATGACATCTAAACGTTGTTAGGAGCTGATCCCCCACCATTACAGCCTTCACTTTTCACAGTAGTTTTTAAAAAATGTAACATTAGAATACCTAAAAGGAATATTTAAGAACTCTCAAAATTCGCAAATATGTATTTGAATCTGCAAGAAATTGTACAAATTCGTGAACATTTATGAAGATGATCTGATATGCATCTACTTATCTTGATACATTCATCTAGCTAGGCTAGCGTGCAGAATCTCAGCTGCGCTTATGGGGTTTTCCTCATCTGAGTTACACAACATGTACAGTGACAAAGATTAAAACTGATAAAACAAAACATTAGGAAATTGCCTAGAAGTGGCATGCTATTTTGAAATTCCTCTTATTGAAAGACTATGACCCAAACCCATTGACCTTGAGTCCTTGTTGTTTCTAAATGACTGAACTTACATACTTAAAATGGCTGACCTTCATCGTAATTTACTTCTTTATACTTGCGTTACGTGTGAGCTGTGCAAGGACTCATCATAATGTCCACCAAAATAAGGACATAGATTTCTCCGTCCATTACGATAAGCTCAACAATTTCCAGCCATCGTCACCCGTATCTACTGAAACTTCCCAACAGCTTCAGTATTGTTTATTGCATTGGCAACCTATGTCTTCTTTAAGCCTATGACCCTCTTCTATGCAGGAAGAGGGTCTGAACGGCTTAAAGTATAACCGACTGATGGAAGTGGAACGAACTTGGGCCTCTAAGTTTCGATAGGTTATTATCTATTATCAAATCTCTTGCATTATATTGGTCTAACTGATATATGAAGAAGGCACACGCAACCGCGTACATAGGATGGGAGACTTCGAGCCCGTGTCCCCCTAGCGAAATCTGAAGATTCTTATAGTTCATTTCTGTAATTGTCCATGTATCCTGTGCAATTCTCTTCTTTCTACACATTTTTCTTACTCCCCTCGTCCTTACCACAAAATGTCAGACCCTTAAGAAACAAATTCCTACAGACATTCTTGGCTGCAAGAGAAATAGGCCTTCTGATATCTTTTTAGATGTTCATACAAACCTACCTCCATTTCTGACCCCCCCCCCCCGGAAAAGCAAGTTTTCGGGTAGATTCCTTCTTAATCCCCAAATCGAAAGCCCATAGCAATCAATCTAAATTTTAAATGACAATAATTATTACAAGAAAAAACCGAAGCAACCAGGTATGCATAATTTCATAACTAAAAAGCAATCATGTTAATTATTTTGACATGAGGGTTCGAGATTACAATTTTACGCTATTAGGTTGCATGATAGCAGTCAATCAAAGCAGCATCACGGAGGATGAACGTATTATGTGAGGATCGAACATATTGTTATTCAATCGAACATATATATATATATATATATATATATATATATATATATATTTGTTTGTGAAGATAGGGACGAAATTCGAGCATTATTGGACCATTAATGAAACAAAATTCGAACATTAACGTAAAGAGCGAGGTATTGACGAGGGGACGGACCCCCTCATATTATATATATATATATATATATATATATATATATATATATATATATATATATATATATATATCAAGGATAAAGACAGTTGGCGGAGATAAAACAGCTCTACCCCTTAAAGAGCCAGTGAGGATATACATCCTCAAGTTTACGAGGTCCTGAGTCTCAGGGTTGTGATTTCTAGGTCCCCGGGTAAAATTCGAAAGGTAAGTTGATACAGTTTATTGCGTACAGCACTTCAGTCTGGCTTGGTTTTTGGCGGTTAATGAGTAGTGGGTAGTAGTTCGTTACCACAAAAGCAGTACTCATAAGAATTGGTCAAGGCAATAGAGTCTTCAATAGACTACGGAAAGTTTGCGGTCTCAAAGCATCACTATGAAGATAAAAAGACTCACCCAACAGTAGGGTCCAAGGCAATATCAGTAGGATCAGTCAAATTATTGCTAATTACGATCGCATGCCATCTTCCGTCAAGTTCAAAGACGTCTATTTTCTGTGCCAGGGCATCAACAACATAGAGTTTATCTCCAACCCAGTCAACAGCCACCGAAATTGGCACCCAATTAGAGAGGGCGTTGATATCAGTTCTTGATTGGCGACCCTCTCTAGTAGCATCCAGTGGGAGTGAGTATATTTTCTTTGATTCAACATCAGAAAAATAGATTTGCTTCAGTCGATAGTGATAGTCGATTCCAGAGGCTGTTGAGGCATTAGATACAAGGGTCTGAAAAAAATACATTTGGTGAGAGAAAAAAAAAAGTCATGTAATGCTAAAAAAAATAGAAAATAGATTTTAGGGTCTAAATGGGGACACATAATAAGGAAAAAATAAAACAAAAAGCAGCCTAGCGTCACAAATTATATATTTCTTGAACTTTTCAAGATTTCACAGTTCTCAAAAAATTAATTAAATAATAAAAGAGAGGAAAAATCCAAGAAAAGGGGGAGAGACACAAAGAGATAAAAACACTTCAGAAATGCTTTTAATAACAGTGTGTATCATAGTTGTAGAAGAAAGCCACAAGATTGCAATGAGTCAAATTTTGAAATCTCAAAATTTCGTAATGTCAATTAGAGGGGGCAGGGAGTCGGGCACTTA
This sequence comes from Artemia franciscana, assembly GCF_032884065.1. Taxonomy (NCBI): domain Eukaryota; kingdom Metazoa; phylum Arthropoda; class Branchiopoda; order Anostraca; family Artemiidae; genus Artemia; species Artemia franciscana. The sequence continues at coordinate 38,690,017 of NC_088873.1, forward strand.
CCCCTATACATTTTTTGTTAGACCTTGAAATTCCCTCTTTTGGTGTATTTTCATTGAAAAACGCCTTGTTTGGTATTTTCGTTGAAAGCATTAAAAAAAATGCCTCCTCCCTTAGATTTGGAAAATACATCCCCTCCAAGGCCATATCTAGGATCTTTTTGGGGGAGATATTTTTTTCATTTCTTTTTTTACAAAACAAACTTTAAAAGACGCATCAAAAATTTGTTTTTATACTTTTTGTTGCACTTCGACAAGCCGGACAAAATTTCGAGGGGGTTCAAACCCCCCAAATTCCCACTGGTACAGTCTTGCTCCCCACCATGTTTTTGTGAATTGACGTTAGTGTTAAGACTATTTATTATCAAATTCTTTGTTTTTTTTTCTTTTTGATAGTCAAGAATACACTGTGAGTTTGAGTTAACTTTTCTTTCAATTCTTTTGCGTATTCTTTACGTAACATGTAAATAATAATTTTTTGTGTTTTGCAGGCTAAATAAAATACTAATTACTGTCAACTAAGAGGCTGTAAAAAAGAAGTTTCAACTTCTTTTTTAGTATGTTGAGAAGTTTCAACTTCTCAACATACCGTCATTATCATATCTAAACGTTAAATCTAATATTTTCACAGTTTTGAGATAATTTCCAAAAAGCGTTTACTAAGCTTATTTCAAAGGGAGAATCAAAAGGGCAATGTAAGTTAAAAGGTTCGAAGTCTGACAAAAAATATATTATCAGCAAGGAAGTATTCAGGGGAGGGGTTGGAACCGCCCCCTCCCCTTACAAAAATGTTTACCTGACTCGTAAAAACATAATAAGATGCATAAAAACACATTTTTGGTACGTTTTCAAGTTTTTTGTGCCCCCCCGAACAAAAATCTTGCATATGGCCGCGATTACCATGCTGTTCCGCACTTTGAAAACAGCTCAGCAAACAGTTTTGAAAAGTTATCCCAGAAGTTTGAGAATGTCTGATACGTCCTTTAGACGTGACAACCGAGGGGCTGCCGAATTTCCGCCATCAAATAGGGGGTGCTACACGTACCCCAGTTTCACCACTTGTGGCAGTCCTCACAATGCTTGGCACAGTTGCACCATGCTTGACACGTACCAACTGGCGTATGTGATTTCTGAAGCTGTCGGCCCCTCTCTGACAATGCCGAATTATTTACTCCAAAACAAAAATTACTGAAGTGTCAATTTCGGTAAATCTTCAAAACTTCTGAAAATTGGCTTTGGACTAGGGCACCGACTGGGCGAGGAGTTAGCTGCATTTTGAAAGTACCTTTCTTTGCCATTTTCATTTAAAAATTTAAAAGAAATAAAAAATTTACCCCCCTCCCCTCTGAGATTTAATTTTAGAGCTAACTATTTCTGAAACATGAAAAACAGATTTGCAGCTAAACTAAGTATTACGATTTTTAGCGTTTTCCTATTCAGAGCTACGCCTCTAGTCCCTTGCCACAGTAGTATAAAACATCAAGTGTACCAAAGCAGCGTTGCCAACGCTTTGAAATAAACTGTGCCAGTTTTTCGACTAAAATATTACCGCGGGATTGGGTTGTACCTACTGAGCAGCAACAGTTGGATAAAGTAAAACTAACAGATATCTGAGTCAGAAAGGAGCAATTAAGACCAAATTGCAACGAAATATTTGATTGTAATACAAAAATTGTGAGCGTACCGCATTGTACCAGCATCTCTAAATGTACCAAATTACGGTACAATTGTATCGCGTTGGCAACGCTGTACCAAAGCCCTAGTTTAGTCATCTTTTGCTATTTCCTTTTCAGTTAGAAATGCTAATCCATGAAAAATATTCCCGAAACGGATGAGGCGTCTTCCTGCTACTTGCGTAACTAAGACCAAATCATGTGCTAAGATTCGGCGTAATTCATAATAAAAACCCGATTTAACTAAAAACCGGTTTCTTGATCTAGTCCACAGCTCGTACTAATTGTTCAAATCCGGATTTCCTACATTGCTACCAATATATACAATAGATTCTTTAAAACGCTTGGTTTATGTTTTGAGTGCAAGTTTTTTGTATTTTATTTTTCTGCCGCCGTTTTGCAGGTTATTTTTCTACCGTGGGTCTGAAACAAGGCCGTATTATGACCCCCCTCCTAAATATTTATCCGACTCGTAAAAAGTTTTTTGTCCCCCCTCCCCTGAAAAAAAAATCCTGGATATGCTCTTGGTTTGGACAGTTATTCTATCATTCGTTTTTAGCTTTATTCACCCACCAAGTTTGCTCCTGTGTTCTGTTTTAGATCGAAAGAAAAGGTTGAAAACATGAAAAAATAGGATAATTGTTTTCTATTTTGAATCAAGTTTAGATCACTCAATAAGAACTTCGACTGACTGAATGGATAGACCTGGAACTAATGAATCGGACAGTATACTATAAGTATTTTGTCCCTTATGCGTCAGTTAAAGCTATAGGCTTGTCACAAAATCCCATCTTTCACAGGGAGCATAAACCTTGAAGGATACAAAGAGCGAGGTGCACCCACTCTCCACCACCTGGAATTCATTATGGAATGATATAAGAGGTTCAATGGTGTTGATTGAGGGGGGGAGGCTGGGAGCATGTGCCTCTACATTTTGAAAACTATCTTCTTGGGGGGGGGGGGTATTTTCTATGAAAATGGCCATTTTTGGTATTTCCATCAATAGAATTGAAAAATAACAAGTACCCCCTTGCATTTGAAAAATATACTTCCATAAATTTCTGTGAATTGACACCACTGGGCCTTATTCAAGGAAGGGACTATAACTTCACAAGAGCTTCAATCGTGGAGGGGACACGAGGATCAACCCTACATTTTTGGCCCCATTTATATTCTGAAAACAGAGGCGCCATTTGGACCAAATCTTGGGGTGGGCATAAACTCCACCTTGCCCCCCCCCCCCGACTCACTTCGTGTCGCGTAATCATCTAGGAAATGGGCATTTGACAGAACTCGAGAATTTAGAACTCGAGGGCATTTGCTCACCCCTGACCCCCCCCCCCCCCCAAATGGCGCCTCTGTCTGAAAATACCTTTTTTTTGCAGTGGAAGGGGGATATTTTCAATGAAAAAATGCTTTTTTATACTTTCATTAAACAATCACAGATTTGCCCCATCCCTCCCCTAAATTTTTATTAGTATATTCTTCACTTAATTTTTGAGCATTAACGATATTGGGACATAGGAGCGTTATATCAAGATTGACTTCCTAAGCAATGAGTTTAGCTCTTGTGAGTGGGAATTTCTGTTCATTTTCAGGTGTACTTCACATTAATTTATGCAGAATGAAAGTTTCATTTATTCCTTCAAAGTAATTTCTGCTCGTTTTGTGTGTCGTTGATTATTATCTGACTTAATTTTTTACTTGTTTTGGGTTTTAAAACTGCAATTTACTTTCCAAAATTTACTTGTTCACGTTTATTTTAAATATGTAAGACCTACTCACACGTGTAGAGCTGGACGGTATCAACGTATCATTATCGACGATCATTTAAAATCTCGATCGACGATCGACGATCAGTTTTTGGTATCGACGATCATTAAAAATATGCTATCGGGTTAAAGTATCGATATTTTCAGTGTTGATAATTTTGATTCCAGTATAGAAATACACCTCCTACCAGTCTTTTACAAACCGCGAATAGAAGAAGAGAATAAATAAATAATATAAATAAATTAATATGAATTAATTAATATAAATTTATAATAAATAAATATTTTTGGCTGTCCTCTATAATTTTTACTCCATCTGAAGGTCTGTTTGAGACATTCATAGATGTTGGATGGGGGGCGTTTGCTAAGACTGACATTTGTTAAGGTAGATGATTTTGTAAACCACACTGGCCTGCCATAACAAAAGCAAAATTGAAGAAATGAAGTTCAAGGACGACTTCTAAGGCCAACAAAAAAAAGTAGGCGACCAAAAGAAATATTTCGGGAAAATTACATAATTCTTTAAAATCCTGGGAGTGGGGTGACAAAGTTGAAGCCAGTTTTCCCAAATCAAGTGAAAATGACGGTAAAACTGAAAAATAGCCATATACTGACGGTAAAATTGATGACGGTAAAATGACGATAAAACTGAAAAATGAGCCATATATTACCATAAAGGCGAAGATATACTAAAGATATGCTTAGATTATGAAGGCTAATCTTAGTTTTTACAAGATTTTTAAAGAAACTATATTTCAGCTGGGGGGGGCAAACTTGGGCCTGGAGGGAGGGCAAACTGGGGCCTGGTGCATGCAAACTGAGGTCTGGTGAGAGCAGTTGGCCCCCTGCCCCATAGCGAATGAAGCCACTGTTTCGGGAGAATAACCACTTAGAGTTCCCTAGGTAGCAAATCGCGTTCTCTTCCCTAGCAAATAAAAGAATTTTGCCCTATTCAGTTACTTATTTAGTATTGGGCAAGAAGCACAGGTTTTTGCTAACCATAAATCTTAGTGAGTGACTCGCTCTTGAAATTAGAACTTTTGGCTTTTAAATCTTTAATACTTCTAATAATAGATTTTATTTGTTTGTTATTTTTGTTGGATCTCCGCGTTGTTTGTTTTTTAGATATCTGTATTCAATTCTTCCAATTCTGGTACTTGTTTTTTCTGTGGCTTTTCGTGTTGTTGTTTTTTAGATATTTGTATTTAATTCTTCCAATTTTGGTACTTGTTGTTTCTGTGGCTTTTCATGTTGTTTGTTTTTTACCAAGCTGTTTCATTCAGACAATTTGAACATGTTTCCTTATAACTTTCCCTTACAACACCGAAGAAAAGAGGAGGTTGTCTCCCCAAAATATTCGGTTTTTCATCCAGTATTTTCATTGGCTTCAAAAACCGAATAACTTAAAAAAAACTTGAATTCATATTTGAAAAGACGTGATATTTTTTTGGTTGCAAGCTCAAGCTACCTTTTGCTCTGCAACACGTAGGCATTGTTATGTGTAAGTACCTTCGCCCATATTAAATTATTGACACTTTTGGAAGTATCCTATCAAGTATCACTACCTGATAATCTCGATAATTTTGGAAGCATCGTATCAAGTATCAATATCCAAAAATGTTCAGTATCGTCCAGCTTTATACTTATGAACATATTCAAATGTATTGACAGGCGAATAGAACTTACCTCCTTAGTGCTTCCGTTTGCATTGATTTCAAATATGTTTGATTGATGTGCAAAAATAATGCGGAATGATTCATTGTTTGCAGCATAACAAGATTTGCCATCTTCAAGAGAATATCCTTCCTGACATGCGCATTCAAAGCCACCAACGGTGTTTGAGCACAGTTGTGAGCATGTGCCCCAGTCTCGACATTCATCGCGATCTAGAAAGATATCCTAACTTTGAAAAAATTTTAAGAATGGAAATAGCTTATATTAAGAAAATATAGCTGGTAAATATAGAAAATATAGATTATAATCGTATTCATCGACTTATTTTAAAAAAAAAATGTCGTTTGATACGCAAGAATGGTAAATTTGAGATGGTTTGACCAACTACTTCTAAAATAAGAATCAACTGTTCACCAACTTTCAGGAATCGCGTACGCCAAGGTGTCGAGTGGCGAAAGTACGCCAAGCGTTGCTGAAACTGTGCCAAGCGTGGCAAAACTCTGTGGTCAACTTGGCACTCCGAGAAAAACACCAGGTGGCGGAAAGGGGGCAATCCCTCGATCAGAATACAGAAGACAGACTAAACTAGTAAAAAAAATAAAATGAAGAAGGGAACAATGATTTATCAAATTGGTTGATTCAATGATCATTGGCCAATTGCGTCAATTCAAGAATATTTGGAGGAGAAGAGAAATATATATTTTTAATATCTATTTTTTTTATCTATAATATCTTTAATATCTATTTTAATATCTTTTTTTTTAATATCTAGAAGGGTACAATTGTGTTTTTTCAAATTTTCAATGAAAATACCAAAAAGACATTTTTCAAAGAAAATACCCCCAAAAATGTATTCTTTTAAAATCTAGTTGGAACAAAGAAAGCGTGGGGGCACAGCCAAGGCCGTATCCAGGGGGATTAGGGATTTCAACCCCTTTTCCCATATCGAAATGTTTGTCTAGCCCGTAAAAACGTAATAAAAGTGCGTATAAACAGTTTTTTATGCGTTTTTTGAAGTTTTTTCGTAAAATTCCCTTGAAAAAGATCTCCCCCTCCAAAAAACAACAAAAATACTGGATACAGCCATGGCTAAAGCCCCCTTGCCGTCAATTGACTTAATTAGAGAACTGATCAACAATGGACAGACAGGAAATTAGAACGTGGGAGAGGTTCCTAACTAAAAATATATCCAAAGGTTATATGTACCTGTCTCTTGAAAACTAATTAATAAGCAAAAATATACAAAATGTGTGGTAAAATAGAGAGATTCATGCAAAAAACCTTAGAAATTGTTTAGACGCTCCAATCGGCTAAAAGAAAGCCGATCTAAGATCTAAGAAAGTCGGTTTCATATCCGCAAAGACTAATGACAGGTGACAGAATGCACTGGACTTGTATAATTTGGGCTATATATCTGCAAATTAGGGGGAAGGGGGTTGAATTAAGGTTGGATTACTTTACCCACCCACCCCCTAATGTGCAAATATATAGCTCAAATTATATTATCATATAAACTAAAGCATTATATTTTCATCATATTTTGGTATGTTTCTCGAGTATGTGTTTATATGTACGTGTTTATATGTACTCAAAAATTTGTTTATATGTACTTTTCTTACGTTTTAGTCAGACAAACACTTAGAGAGGGTGGTTTTCTAACCCCCACCACCCACCCACCCTAGATATAACCTTGCTAATTAATCATTTTCTGTAAAAAAAAATATTTAAAGTAAAATGATTAGTAGTAGAAACATATTTTCCATTTTTTTAGATAAAGAATCTGGTACTGAAATTCCATGACGATTCGGATACGATTTTAAATATTCTTTTATGCTTCCTTTTCCTGCTATTCTTCCCTCTTTGATGATTTTTACTTTATCCTTTGTGTTCATTGATTCGGGTCATTTTTTCTTCATTTTTCAGCAAAAGTGCTGAGATAAATGATCAATAATTACAAGCTAGAAAATGTTTCTGTTAATTTTAGCGTTAAACTAAATTGTATAGATTTAAAATATACATAAAGTAAAATCTTAAACTTTAAATAGACATACAACTAAATATAAATATAAATACGTATATATAAATATATATACGTACTAAATATTATAATAAATATGAACAAAATAATAAATATAAACAAAAACAACTAAATAATATCTTACCGCTACATGTTCTATTATTAGAAGTTAAAACTTGTCCTTCTGGGCAAGTGCATACTCCTCCCTCTGGAGATGATCGACAACCATTAGAGCAGCCAAGCGATGGGCACAAATTATCAGCTAGAAAAAAACAGTAAATATTGTAATTACCTTGTGCAACTTTTTAATTTAAACAGGAAACTCAAATTTAGCCACAAAGATATAAAGCCACAATGGCGTAGCTAGGGGGGGCAAGGGCAGACGACTGTCCCGAGAGCAGCCTCTGAGGAACGCCAAACTGAGGTTTTTTCTTGCTTATATTGTGGTAGTGATAGTGGCAGGGGGGGCGGGGGGCAAAGAAACGGACATTGTCCCATGGTGATAAGACCCTAGCTACGCCTCTGTCAAAATAATTCTGGGGACATACCATCCAGTTATTTAATGCATATAGGCAGTGTTGTCAATTCCCACAAATATAGGGGGGGGGTATATTTTTCAAGATCTAGCGGATAATTTTTTTTCAATATTGTCACTGAAAATGCAAATAAAAGGGAGAGCATACAAAAAAAAAGTATTTTTCGAAATCCAGGGGAGAAAATCATTGGATCAAATGCGCCTTCCAATTGACGTTCCTATGGGTAGGCAGTGTTTTTACGAAAGCGGGGTTGTTTGTCTATCCAGCAATAAGGAATAAAATGACTGATTTACGAAACTGCATCATTGAAATAAACTAATGGAATTACAAGAGAGCGGAAAACCAGAAAAAAATGAGTAAATTTTTTTTTATCTTTTAATAACGATTACCAATCTGCGCAGGGTAGGTCATTTAGGCATTCATAGATTTTTCTATGGATGAGGAAAGTGGGAATGACGCATTTTAGAAAAATGGCCGAATAAATAATGAGAGGCTACCCACTTCCAAAAATCACTTATACCAGATAGCGCGCTATTCGTGACATGAAATGTGCCACACATGGCACGAAGAAGTGCGTGGAGGATGTGTGTTTCTAAAAGTATAGTATAAAATGCGAAGCAAATTCCAAATATAATTTGATAGGTGGGTAAAGCTAAATCTAAGCTATCAAGTCATAGAAAAATGTAGACTAAAACCGTGGGACTTAGGGGAGAATAACATACCAACAATTTGCTTGGTTATGCAAATTAGCTAGGTTCGCTGGTTAAATAAAATAAATTAAGACCTAATAACACTTTTGAAATTAAGGGACGTGTGTTCCACAGTGGCGTAATTTCATCAAGACCTGAGGGCGCAAAGTTGGAGCCGATTTTACCAAGTCAGGTGACAATGACATTGAAAAATGAGTATATTGTAGTACCATAAAGCCAAAGGTATGTTAAAAAACTGGGTCATGTTGGTATTACCGGAACAATTTTTTGGGTCTTGAAACTATTGTTAATAGATGCATTTTGACTTTTTGAACATCTTTTCTCTCTTGGAAAAAATACCGCAAACTCACCGTTATGGAGTTATTCCGGTCCAAATATTCTTGAACTCATACATATAGTATTGTAATTATTTCCGTTTTCATTGATCGGAAATTTGAAATCGCTAACGTTTTAAGACCGAAAAATTGCTCTGTGGCTTTTAGACACAATTTTTTGTTAGGTTAGGCTAGGTTTGCGGTAGTTTTGCAAGAGAGAAAAGATGTTCAAAAAGTCAAAATGCATCTATTAACAATAGTTTCATTACCCAAAAAATTGTTCCAGTAATACCAATCTTCACCAAAAACTGATCTATTTCTGTGGATGCTTGAATTATGTAGGCCTACCTTAGTTTTGACAACATTTTTGAAGACGCTAAATTTCATCTGTAGAGGGGGGTAAACATAAATCTGGGGAGACAGTTGTCCCTTACTCCACAACAAATTACGCCCTGATATTCCAGCTTTTCTAGCCTTGTGTAAAAATATTATTGCGCAATATAATGCATTTGAATTACCCTTTATGTGTAGTTTTTGCTTTATTTATTTCAACGGTATCGCAACAGGATAATACCTGCCAAATAAGAAGCTACTTTAAAGTTAGATCCTTTTAATTTTCTCAAAATTTTAGTAACTGCCGAAATCTCTTTCCCTCCGCAAAATTCACAAGTGAATCTTTAGTCCTCCCCCATAGGAGAATTTTCTTTCTTTTTAATTTTTTTTCAAGTTGGATCCTTTTTATTTTCCCTCCGCAAGAAAACACAATTTTCTACAAAAATCAGTTAAAAAGAGATACCAATAGTATTTCAGCTATTTGTCCAAAAAAATAAACGTTCGTTCGTAATTTGAATAATTTAAAAAATTTCACATACCGTTTCAAATTGCTTTGACAAGACCACAGCAAGAATACTATTACGTAATCGACACTTGAAACTGGACTACCGTTAAGGAATCTTTCCATGTGTCTAGACGTGTCAAAGCACTTTTTGCCACTAATTAATGTTGTAAATAGTTCTAAGAAGGGGTTTCTCTCTAGATCCGGGGTTTAAGGGAATTTTTCAAATTTCCACTAATCAATATTACAAAGAATTTAAATAGAAAAAAGCTTTTATTTTAAGATTTAACGTTCTGGCAAAATATTGTCAGATACTTTTCGTTATATCTATACTGCTATTCAAAATGTATTTTTAGTCGTTATGGGTTTTGAGATAAAAGAGTGATGTATGGGAAAATACGTGGGAAATATACAATTTGGGATATATAGTTGCAAATTAGGGAGAGTTGGGGGTAAAGTAAGTGAAGCACTTTCAGTAATGATACAAGTAAATGTTTTAGGATTTTTAGTATCACTTATATCATTCCTAAAAGGGCTTCACTTTAATTCCCCCCCCCAAATGTGCAGATATATAGCAAAAATTATACATTTCCCATACATTATGTCATTCGTCATTTCAGCTTTGACCCGATAAATTGAAGCAAATTAATGCACGAGTAAATAGTGGCATAGATGTAGCGAAAAAGATCAATGTACTTTAAATCAAAGGGAAACTTCACACACAAAAGTGAGAATAACCCAAAAATTGAAAATATAAAGGCTGTAAAGGATGAGGCAGCAGGGTAGGGTGGATTGGAAAGGTCAACTGTAGGAGAGAAGCGAAATTACATTTAAGGGTTTACTGAAGATGTACTGTTTGAATAAGCACCGTTACCAAAGTTTCCACCCAAGGAATCCACTTTCCAAAAGGGATTTTGACAGTACCTCTGGTCACAAAGAAAAGAAATGTGGGTAGTCCGGGCATCACAGAAAATACAGAATGACGTCAATGAGTCGTGGGCGGAACGTGGCAGCATATAAAGAAGGGGAGTTATCTTTCGCTTTATGCTTTATTTTTAAAGTTCAATTTAATTAGGTTATATAAAAATGTCTTTTTGCCATTATTTAATTGAAATTTAAAGGGGGCTTTGTATGCCTATATGACGTTTAGGGCATTTGTATCTTAAAGTTTAATTTTCCATGTGTCACTTTTCTTCAGATTGAACAGTTTACCAAAACAATGGAAAAATTTGTTGCATATATATAATTCAAGGTAAATATTTGGTAATTCAAGGTAATGACCATTAAAGGGGGAGGTAGATAACTTCGAAGACCACACTGCCTTTCCATGACGAAAGTAAAACAGTTCAAAATAGGGATGATACCTTTTTATGAGTTAGTTTTACTGCTGATGATGAACACTGTATATGTGTTCGAAATATCCAGTTAAATAATTTTATATTTCACTGTCAATAAAAAGGTATCATCCCTATTTTGAACTGTTTTACTTTCGTTAAAGGGGGAGGAAGAAGCAAATTTGCGACGGGAATTAATTTTCTATTTGGATTCAGGATAAAAATCTAATTCTAAAGTTGTGTCTATTTCTTAGCTATTTCAATAAATCAGTAAACTGAAAATTTGTTCCAAATTTCTACTTCTATCTTGGTTTCTAATTTTAAATTGTTTAAAATTAAACTTATTTAATCTAATAGCATAATTAAATAGACATGTCTAATAAAGGGCAGAAGCGAATAGACACGAAATAATAAGCTACTTGATAAAGAAAGAAAACGAAATTATTTACTAATAAAAAATGAAGAGACTTACAGCAAGTAGAGCCCTCATCAGCCCCGTCCAAGCAATCTCTATTCCCATCGCAAAGCTTGGATCGGTCAATGCATTGAGAACCATCTCTCGAGCTTAACGGACAAAAGAATTTATTTGGAGGACATCTAGCGGAGGTGCAGTTTTTCTCATCAGTACCATCAGAGCAATCTGAATAGCCATCACATTGCCATCTGCTTGGTATGCATAAGCCATTTCCGCAACGAAATTGTCCGATATTACAAGCTGGGAAGTCTGAAAGAAGCGACGTAATATATATATATATATATATATATATATATATATATATATATATATATATATATATATATATATATATATATATATATATATATATATATATATATATATACTGTAGCCATAAGTGTATCCAATCTTAGAGATAGACAATTGTCAAATCTAGGGGATTCGAATCTTAAGGGATCTGAAGGATCAAGCAAGAGATACGGGCCTGTAAAAGGAGTGGCAACTCGAGCTTGACATTGACATCTCTCTTTCAGCTCTCTTCTCTCACGTTTCATCTCTTTTCAGGACATCTGTCCGTTTTTGACATATATTTTTACAAATTTCAACTGTAGGAGGAAACCCTTCCTCTCCTCCCTCTCAAATTACGTCCTTGATGAACAAATAGGGTTATGAAGCACAGAACTTACCCCTCATCGGATTTCAGACCCCCTCCCCCCAAAAAAAAACAACAACACAATCTTGCTGGTGTTTCCACAGGGCCATATCCAGAATTTTTCGAGGAGGGTTACAAAAAAATTCGGGGGGGGGGGGAGGGGTACAAAAAAACTTTATAAACGCAAATTGAAATTAATAGAAATTTGAGGAGGGGATATTGGAGGTGAATTCGGCCTTCAAGCTCAACCCTGCCAGGTTAAGCTAATCACCATTTTTAAGCTTTAAATTTTTTTAAATTTGAGATCTCTGTAGCAAAATAGCCCTGTTTTGGCTTCTCTCTCTCCCACAAAAAAGGCAAAGACTTTCTTCTTTGACACCTTTAAAAGTCCCACAAACATCTGCATTCTGGCGAAATTTTTTCGAATGATTTATTTTATGGTTACAACCCTGCGATTTTTAATCTCTACCATAGAGTTTTTTTGTTTTTTTTTTCACAAAACGAAGCACTAACAATACTCTTGGCGGGTCCTCCCATGTCAGGAATAACTAGCACTCAGTGCGCCAAATTGGACTTCATCATGGACCGAGAAAGAATCTTTCATTTGAGCACATATAATTTTAGTTTGCACAAAAAAATCTTGATTTGGCCATAAAAGCCAAATTGGACTTATCATGGACTGAGAAAGAATCTTTCATTTGAGCACACATAATTTTAGTTTGCACAAAAAAAAAAATCTCAATTTGGCCATAAAAGCCAAACTGTACTTCATCATGGACTGAGAAAAAATGTTTCATTTGTGCACACATAATTTTACTATGCATAAAAAAATCTCAGATCTCTAAATGTAGCTCTCACTTGTTATATTAACATAATGCTAAAATCTCGACTATTCAGAAAGAAAGCGTTCTGCGAAACTAATATATAGTTATTATTACACCCACAAAAACTAATTGTGTTCTTCTAATTGCAACATATGATAAATCATATCAACGGTGCAGCAAGACTAATTCCTAGCTATATTTTAGGTAAAAATTTCTTTTTTTTTTAAATCTTAGTTATATCCAGAAAAATTAGTGAACTAGGGAATGATAGAAAAATAAATTTTTATAGAAATTAATTTTTTTTTTATTACATAATTCTAATACTAATTTTATATGAAATTAATTTTGGAAAAATTAGTTGAACTAGGGAAAAATTGGAAAAATTAGTGAACTAGGGAATGATAGAAAAATGAATTTTTATAAATAGAAATTAATTTTTTTTTAATACATAATTCTAATATTAATTTTATATGAAATTAATTTTGTTTTATATTCTGTTTTTATATATTATTGTATTTAATTTTCTGGTTTAATTAATTTAATTATTTTAATATTATGTATTGTTTATTATTTTGTTTGCATAAACTTTATATTATTTTAAATTAAATAGTATTTTTCAAAATCAGGATGTAAATTATCATTTCAGAATCTTTGTCAAATGGAAAATATTTCGCACGAGACAAGGTTTCTTTTAAAACTCATAGTTTAAATTTTAGCCAGGGTTGCCACCTGGTGCCTTTTTATGCCACCTGGTGCCTAATTAAATGATTTTTTATGTCTAGGCAATCTAAAAATCCCTAAAAGTAGTGATAAATCACTAGGGGTGGCAACCCTGACTGTAGCCATATAAATACAACAAGTTATATTTATATTCGGTACCTCAAACGCTGTTGGCTCGCTGCCTTGTACATCTTTACTGTACCTCATTATTCTACATGGAGTGGTGCGGTACGGCCCCACGTTTCAATAAGTTCTTTCAGGGACCGTAAAGAGCGAAGTTACGTTTTGAAAATGATTAAAACGTACCTTTATGGGAGGAGTGATAGAATTTGCACTTACACTGCAAATGCGGTCAATAGAATTTACCCCCACTAATGATGAATAATCACCGAAAATATAATTTTTTATTGTGAGCAAATGCGATTCAGCAGAAAATAGTTGGTTACAAGCATATCCTTGTGTTTGAGTGAACTCATCACTGAAAAAATCAATTTAAGCATAAATTACGCAGAATTAATTGAAACTTCATTAAGAAAGATCAAGCTGAATATTATCACTGAAGAAAGCTTTAAAAAAACAATGGCTAAATTTGCTAAATTATTAAAAGTTAAAAAGTAGTCGTAAATTACTTTAAAAAAAGAAAAAAATTAAGATTAACGCTAATGACTTATAAGAATATTTCGTTGCGTCTGATTTTTCGTCAAATTAAATAAAAAAACAAGTTTTTTACTTGAAAGTAAGGAGCAACATTAAAACCTAAAACGAACAGAAATTACTTCGTATTTGAGAGGGGCTGCTTCCTCACCAACGCCCAGCTCTTTACGCTAAAGTTTGACTCTTTCTCTCAACTCCTCTTTTTAAAACAGTAAAAAAAACTTTAGTGTAAAGAGCGGGGTGTTGGTGAGGAAGCAGCCCCTATCATATACGAAGTAATTTCTGTTCGTTTTAGGTTTTAATGCCGCTCCTTACTTTCAGGTAAAAAAACTTGTTTTTTTATATTATTTAATTTCTGAAAGTTTTTGAATCAATGCATGTTTTGATTTTGGCTCTCCGGAGAGGAATAATTAAAACGAAATTTGCGTTTTTTTTTTTTTTTTTTGGCTAAATGGCTTTCTCATAGTTTTGATCGAATGATTTTGAGCAAAAAAGGAGCGGGGGAGGAAGCCTAATTGCCCTCCGATTTTTTGGTTACTTAAAAAGGCAACTAGAACTTTTAACTTTCTACGAATCTTTTTATTAGTAGAAGACATACATAACTTATAAATTAGCTTACGTAACGAACTTTTGTATTCTCATGTTTTTATTACATATATGAGGGGGTTCGCCCCCTCGTCAGTACCTCGCTCTTTACACTAAAGCTTAAATTTTGTCCCAATTCATTAAGAATGACCCCTGAATCACAAAAGCCGTAGAATAAATAGTTGAAATTACTAAAAATACTTTAGCGTAAAGAGCGAGGTATTAGGAGGAGGTGAACCTTTCATATGCGTAATAATTTCTGTTCGTTTTAAGTTTTAATGCTGCTCCTTACTTCCAGTTGAAAAAAACTTTTCATATTTATTTTTTCATTGTTTTTTTTTTAATAATGCTAAAAAATCCCGCGCTTCCTTCATGAAAACTTTCTTTCCCCATGACATATTCCTCGACGGAAAGTTCCCCCAACATATCCCCCTCATATAAACCCCTCCCCCCAACCAAAAAATCCCTCTGAAAACGTCTGCATACTTCCCAAATAACCATTGCAATATGTAAACACTGGTCAAAGTTTGTAACTTGTAGCCCCTCCCAAGGGGACTGTGGGGGAGTAAGTTGTCCCCAAAGACATAGTTATAAGGTTTTTCGACTACGCTGAATAAAATGGCTATCTCAGAATTTTGGTCCGTTGACTTTGGGAAAATAATTAGCGTGGGAGGGGGCCTAGGTGCCATCCAATTTTTTTGGTCACTTGAAAAGGGCACTAGAACTTTTCATTTCCGTTAGAATAAGTCCTTTTGCAACATTCTAGGACCACTTGGCCGATACGATCACCCCTGGGCAAAAAAAAAAAACAAACAAAAAACAAACAAACAAATAAACACGCATCCGTGATCTGCCTTCTGGCAAAAAATGCAAAATTCCACATTTTTGTAGATAGAAGCTTGAAACTTCTACAATAGGGTTCTCTGATACGCTTAATCTGATGGTGTGATTTTCGTTAAGATTCTATGACTTTTAGGGGGGGTTTCCCCTATTTTCTAAAATAAGGCAAATTTTCTCAGGCTCGTAACTTTTGATGGGTAAGACTAAACTTGATTAAACTTATATATCTAAAACCAGCATTAAAATACGATTCTTGTGATGTAGCTATTGGTATCAAAATTCCATTTTCTTGAGTATTTGATCTGAAACAAAATTTGGAACAAAATTAGTGACGGTAAATTCTATTGACACATTTGCAATGCAAGTGCAAATTCTATCACTCCTCCCATAAAGGTACGTTTTAATCATTTTCAAGACGTAACTTAGCTCTTTGCGGTCCCTGAAAATTCTTTTATTGAAATGTTGGGCCCGTACCGCACCACCAAAATTACTAGATTTTAATTTCTTCCTGTAATCCATGTAATTAAACTATTATTTTGAATTTCTATTCCCCCAACTCATCTGAAAAACACCTTGCGTACATGGCTGCTATAAGGGAAAATTATTTTGAATTTATGGATCTTCCCCCTCCCCCTCCCCAAAAAATAACTCAGGCAGATTAAAGTACTTACAGTAAATAAATACAAAAATATGATTAGAGATCAACAGTGGATCCCAGGATGCTTATTTAAGCTGGAAAAACACAAAATATGTTTGGATAATTGGAGGGTAATTTTCTGACAACACTATTTTTCTGTAAAGTTTGGTGATGACAGAATAGGTTGAGTTAGGTTGGTTTTCTTTCTGAGATTATACCTAATTTAGCCTAACTCAACCTAACTTTAACATTAACCTAACGACAAGCCTAACTCAATCTAACGTTACAAGCGAATGAAATATTCGCAAAATTTCTATAACCCGTTATGAATTTAATCTTCTTTTCCGGAAACAACAAGCACGACAGAAAAAAGAACATAGGATAAAATTTAAGATGAAGAAAATATTTTTCACTATCATGGCAAATATTTGTATTTACAGAATGAAACTTTCAGACATGATTTCAGAGCTTAAATTATGTCTTCGAAAAGCGCGTTCAAGCTCCTGTCTCCACCCCCTGAGTGGCGTAATTAACGACAATTGAGGTCAACCTTCCTCAATACCTGGCTCTTTACTTTAAAGTTTAACTCTTTCTCACAACTCTAGTTTTTGAAAAAAATTAAAAAAAAACTTTAGCGTAAAGAGCGAGGCGTTGAGGAGGGGACAACCCTTTTCAGTTATTCAGTTCCATTTCTTAACATCTCCAAAGTTCCGATAGTTGACATAATTGAAACTCATGTTTTTCAGTGTAGACACGAACCTGTTAAACATTTCTAACCCTGGTGGTTAAGATTTGATCGGTATACGAATTGATATGATTTACGATTTGAAGCAAGGTGAAGAGAGACACATGGCAGAATACATGGGAAATATTTTATTAAATTCTATAAAAATATATAATGCATTATAAAATTTTTTAATAATAATGCAAAAAATATAATTTTACTTTAAGGAAATAGAATTTACGGTATAAAATATCATAAATAAACTAAAAATAATAAATAATATATAAATTAAATTTCTAAATTCAACAGTAAATAACAAAATTTCATGTTAATAAAATAAAATTCCCCATAAAATTATAAAACAAAAATAATTAATGAAACTTAATAAAATAATTATAAAATTCGACATTTCACAATCAAATGAAATTTTATGAGCGTCCCATAAATTTGCTTTCGCAAAACACTTTTGGTACTTGTCAATTATACAGAACAAACCCTAGAAGTGAAGTTAGGTTACCACACCAATATTTGGACAGCGAGAAGTAAGAAAATATGTCTTATGTCATAATAAGCAGAATAATTGTATCTAACACATTTTACATGCATAACTCTTTACTTTCAACCCTCCTCCCCTAATGTGCAAATATATAGCCCCAATTATATAATCCGCAAAGGAAAAATCCATGGGAATTATATAATTAGGGCGGTACTTGTTAACTATAGAGACCACACCAATATTTGGACAGCATGAAGTAAGAAAACAGTTCTTATTTCATAATAACCAGAATAATTGTATCTAATACATTTTGAATGCATACCCACTCTACTTTAACCTCAACTCCCCTCCCCTAATATACAAATATATAGCCCCAATTATATAAGCCGCATAGGGAGAATACATGGTAAATATATAATCTGTACTATATATTTGCACATCAGCAGGGGGAGGGGAGTAAAGCATAGCGGGACTGCATATAAAATGTGTTAGCTACAATTATTTTTATTATTCAATTATTAATTATTATTATTTAATTATTATCAATTATTATTAATTACAATTATTAATTATTATTATTTAATTATTATCAATTATTATTAATTACACTTATTAATTATTATTATTTAATTATTATCAATTATTGTTAATTACTATATTGCTATCGTTATTATGTACCGTTAAGTTTACCGTTATTAAGTACCGTTTGGGCTATATATTTTCACCTTAGGAGGGTTTTTGGGGTAAAGTTTAGCGGACCTGCAGTAAAGATGTGTTAACCACGATTATTTTGTATATTATAAAGTTAAAATTGTTTTCTTAACATGTTTTCTTCTCAATAACCCCTAATCTAGACCTTAACCCTTCCTTTTTCTAGCCTAAACTAATATATTATATTTTGCACGTCACATCTTCATTGCGCATAATAACTAAATATGAAAACTAACTCTTTACTTACATTCTACTTTTTTTATAATCTTTCCTTTTGCATCTACCTTTGAAAAATAGGATAAAAAATGAATACGACAAAATAGCATTTCCAATGACATTCTACCATTTTTGAACGACAGACTGCGAGCCCCTAATCTAGACCTTAATACTTCCTTTTTCTAGCCTAAACTAATATATTATATTTTGCACGTCACATCTTCATTGCGCATAATAACTAAATATAAAAACTAACTCTTTACTTACATTCTACTTTTTTTATAATCTTTCCTTTGGCATCCACCGTTGAAAAATAGAATAAAAAAATGAATGCAACAAAATAGCATTTCCAATGATATTCTACCATTTTTGAATCACTGACTGTGAGCATTTGCTTTTGAGAGCGCTCATTCTTAGGAGGATAAAATTTCGATCACGTTTGAAATTTGAATAAAAACAATAAAACGGTTTCCGCTTATTAATGCTCCCTAAAAACAAATTAAGGTAAAGAGTTATAGAGGTCCTTATGGCTTAATGGCTGTATTGTCTAAAATCAATTAGGAAAAAAATATAAATCAGTCTAGAAATTTCATTTGAAAGGGGGCAAGAGGTTTAGCGGCCCTTGAGGTTTAAAATTTTAAAATAAGCACCAAAGAAGGAGTAATTTACTGAAGAATCAAGAGCGTAGCTAAGACGAAACAAATATTCAGGATTCCCCTAGGAAACTCATCCCCCTTCGTAGAGAAAAATTATAAAGAGTAGAAAGCACGATTTTGACTGAAAAAAAATTACCTTAGCGAGCCTACTGGCGTTCCCACTTTCACCCAAAAAATTTCTATGATATGAGAAATACCTATGATATGAGTAAGATAAAAATAACTTTTTGTCAGTGCGGGTCCCCCTCGTTTAAACAGTCTTGGATATTGACCCCCCCCCCAAAAAAAAAGTTAGATAGGCTCTCTGATGGGCGTCCTCACTGCCCATCGAGGATTTTGTCCAGCCTAATTTTGTAATACAGGAGTGGGGGGTGTGACATTTTTCCGACAAAGAACTTTTTTTAAAAAATCTGAAGCGGTAATTTTTTTTTCCAGAATTGCCCATTGTAAAAAATATGTCAAGAAGTGTATTTCTCTTTTCCGTTTTTATTGTTATCATTATTATTCATAAATAATACGCTATAAAAATTTAAGTAATTTGGGCATCAGAAAACATGAAGCTCTCAGAGAGTAAAAGGTTCACACCAAGGATAGTAACTGTGCTAAATTATTTAAAAAAGAATCAGTAATATGTTGCCTTGCTTTCAAAGAACGGTTGGTATATAATGCTGTTTTTTTTTTTTTTTTTTTTTTTTTTTTTTTTTTTTTTTTTTTTTTTTTTTTTTTTTTTTCTGCTTTGAGGGCCAAGAACAACAAAATATTTACAAAAAAATAAATAGAGGAAGTGTACCAAGCGTGGCGTAACAAATGGTGCTCTGAAACTAACACCTATTGATGGAGAGTGAGAAACTCCTCGGAATGGGGGTAATCCAGGATGGAGCAAAGTCGCGAATATTAGGGGTATATATCCAACAAAACAAAATAACACCACACACAAGACAATATTCCATTGATAAAAATAAAATAAAACTTTAATAATAAAAATAAGCAAAATGAAGACAACTGATAACTCTTTATCAATCTCAGCTCATAAGAGAAGTCCCACTAGACTGCACTTTAGGGCCGTATCCAGGACTTTTTTTGCGGGGGGAGGGGGTGCAAGAGGATTACCAAAAGAATTTCTGTTGAAGGTTAAGAGTTTAACGAAAAAATAGTTCGGAAGGGGGAAAAGATAAGGGTTTTTATGGGAAGAGATAAGGGCTTTATTTTGAATTTGTTTCTTTTTATGACCCTATTTTGCAGTTTTAATTAATCGTTTCATAAAAAATAATTTCAATTAAAATTAATCTAATTAATTAATAATATGAAACACATATTCATCATAACAAATATTGATAAAACAATAGGAAAAAGCATTAAACGTAGACTTAAGGGTTTGAAATAAGTATGTCAAAGATATATGTCTGTCAGGTATTTTTGGAGGGGGAGAGAGGATCCTGATAAAAGGGTTATACACGTAATGGGGTTATGTTGAAAAACCGGATCTATTAAGAATAAAATAATGGTGATTATCAACTAAACTTACTGCAGTCTTTCTCGTCTGAGCCATCAGCACAGTCATCCTTATGATCGCACTTTTTAGCGGCATCATAACATCCTTCACCATCTGAACATCGGCTTTGTCCTGGTCGGCATACTGCCGTGCCATTCCGTTTCGGACAATCTTGTTCGTCACTTTCATCACGACATTCCGCAAACCCATTACATTTTTTGTCGGCAGGTATACAAATTCCACTTCCACATTTGAAATCTTCTGTATTACAGGGACGATATGCTGTGAAAGAAATGTAAAAATTTATCTAGTACTTCAATAGCTAAAAAGGAGGGTATTTTTGTGTTATTACACAAAATTTTAGAGTTTTTAGTAAGATTTTATTAAATTTTTTAAATATATATAATATATTATAAAATTTTAAATAATAATAATACAAAACTTATAGTTTTATTTTAATTAAATAAAATTTATGATATAAAATATCATAAATAAAATAAAAATAATAGAATAATATAGAAATTAAATTTTAAAATTCAACAATAAATAACAAAATTTTATTTTAATAAAAAAGAATTCCACACGAAAATTATAAAACAAAAAATATTAATAAAACTTAATTAAATAATTATAAAATTCCACATTCCACGATCAAATAAACATTTTATGAACGTCCCACAAATTTGCTTTCAGAAAACACTTTTGGTACTTATCAATTATACAGAACACACCCTAAAAGTGAAGTAAGGTTAATCCTAACGAAATATACCAAAATATGATGAAAATATACTAGTTTATTAAAAAAATTATGGAAACTACAACAGAGAATTACGTTAAGAAGTCAGCCCAAAACGCATTCTATTAAATACCTAACCTAACCAACTCTATATATTAAATATTTAATTAAAATACGCCCGCATAATAGTTTGTCTCACTCAAGCTAATCTAATTATCTCCGAGTGCACACAGAAAAACTGGTTTTACAACGTGTCAAGAACAATGCTGTGGTCGCTATAATACATAAGTATCAAAAGGAGAAAAATTAAAATCAAGTTTTGTTAATAAATATAATGTATTCTGCGTAAGTTATGAATCATTTTGATCTTTTAGCTGATATTTTTTGAATGATTTCCATTAATTAAGCTTTCACTCTTGTTACGTAATTTTTTGTACTAAGGGGCTAAATTACTCCCCGTTAAGCATAACTTTTCACACTTGAACAAGTCCTTTTACATTAAGTTAACGTAGAAATCCGCAAAATAATAATGATCATCGTCTAAAATCCTCGCAATTATCATAATGCAACTATCCAAAAAATTAAAAATGTAGAATGGAGCTCAAAATTGAAGCCAAGGCTGGGGGTTTGATCCCCCTCACTGAAATGTTTGTCCAACTCGTAACAACGTATAAAAAATGCTTAAAAACACATTTTTGACGCGTTTTTAAAAGTTTTTTTTTCTTAAAAAGTGCTAAGAGCTCATATGGCACTTGTGACGAGGTCGGAAGAACCGAGAGCTCATATGGCATGAGCTCTAGCAAAATTCTATGAATCAACAGATTGATCTACAAGGAAAATCAGAGGCTTAATGCCGATCGGGATTTAAAACGAGAGCTCTCAGACACGAGGTCCTTCTAAATATCAAAATTCATTAAGATCCGATCAACCCACTCGTAAGTTAAAAATGCCTTATTTTTTCTAATTTTCCTCTCCCTTCAGCCCCCCCCCCAGATGGTCGAATCGGAGAAAATGACTTTATCAAGTCAATTTGTGCAGGTCACTGACACGTCTACCAATTTTCATCGTCCTAGCACGTCCAGAAGCACCGAACTCGCCAAAGCACTGGACACCCCCTAACTCCCCCAAAGAGAGCAGATCCACTCCGGTTACGTCAATCACGTATCTACGACATTTACTTATTCTACCCACCAAGTTTCATCCCGATCTCTCCGCTATAAGCTTTTTCCAATATTTCCGGTTTCCCCTCTAACTCACTCAATGTCACCAGATCTGGTCGGGATTTCATCCCGATAGTCATATTTAATAAAGAAATTTAACCCGAGCTAGAATTTAAATTCTCATAGCTGACTCTTCATGTTTCCCAATAACTACATTTATTCTTATTTCTGGCTTTTATCAATCTTTGAGCTAAAACAGATATGACAGAATGAACAAAATAAACATAAACAAAAGATAATTATAAACAAAACGAACCAGTAACTAAATAAAATAAACAAAAGAAGAGATACATTTATAAGTAACATGTTAATTACTTTGGCACCTGAAGTATTTAAGTTATCTACCCAGTTATCCACTACCCAAAATAGTTGGCAGATAGGTCGGGCTTCTGTTCCACTTCTTTCACCAACTCCATCAAGTTTTTTCATTAAGTGGAAACAACCCATCTGCCCTTGGATTCCTGCTTCATTTAAGTGTTAGAATAGCCTAAATATAAAGTAAAATATGTATCCTAGGTGTTAAAAAAGCAAAGAAAGACTTACAGCAGTCGGCCTCGTCTGATCCGTCTGCACAGTCTACAACTTTGTCACAACGTTGATACTGTGGGTAGCAATAAGTTTTATTGAAAGTATAATGTCCACAAGTTGCAAAACCGGCGGGGCAGTCTGGAGGAGCTGGAACGAAAAAACAGAATTTGGTCATTATAAAATGATTTTAAAAGGTCGCTCCACTGGCTCACATTGCCAGAGCAGCTGGCTGCAGATTGCAGCCAGATGAGAGGTCAGAATCCTGGGTGAGGTAGAAGCGTGAGGTATGATTTTGACTGAATACTAATATTTGAATAATAATTGACGAATACTAATTATAATTGAACAATAATAATTTGACTAATAACGAATTAGACTAATTTGAATAAACGAGAAGTTTATTTGATATTAAACTTGTAGTCAGTCATGTAAGTAAGATTTGACGTCCAAAAAGAGTTGCAAATTCATTAAAACAATAAAAAAGAAGTGATGTCTATAAAAACTGTAGGAAATAATGGAAGGGTCAATCGCAGAGTTTGCATTCTGCATTTTCAGTTTGCGCAGCGAAATGTTTGACTTACTTGATTTTGCAAAACAAAGGGTTGTCACCATGAAGCTAAGTTTTTTCTGGGGATGGGGATGAGGTGGGGGTTTCAATACTTAAACAAGACCAGACCCCGGCACACTAGAAATAAATATTTAAGAACTCTTTAAAACTATTATTAAGCCTTTTCTTCTTTTGAAACAGGAGAAGGAATCTTGTCACCACTTCAGCGTCAGAGGGGTATCTTTGCCCACCAGAGCCCTAAAATTAGCACCTATAACCAACGAATTTATTAAAGTTACAATTCACTAAAGTAATTATTGGTACAACAATTGTATCATTAAAGTGTCGTATTGGTGTTGCTAAAAAGTCAGAAAAATTGAATAATTACTCTTTGATTACAATACAATGTTTGATTTCACACTTTTTTTCGAGAAATAAACTTGCTTATTACGACAGTCGATTGTACGACAGTACAATCCTGCTTTTTTGTCATTCTAGCTAACAGAAGTTTCTCTTGTCAAAAAATTTGCAAAAGAAGCCCAAGCCAAGGAGGATGACAGGGCCTTACCATGTTCTCAAAGGTTTGTACGATTTTTCCTGATCTTCCTCTTATCCCCTTTAGTTGACTAATTAATTTTCATATAATTCGCCTATTTGTTTTTTCACTTTTTCGAGCTCTGGCCCCAATCCCAAAATACGATCCCAAGTATGTGCCTGAAAAACTTCTTAAACACGTAAATTAATAAAGAATATTTGGTGGTTGAAAAGTATGGTTGAAAAGAATCTACATACCAAATGGTTAAGAACCTCTGATTTAGATATACAAAACAATAAAATGCAAAATGAGGTCTGAAGGATTGTGTGGTCTTCGTGCTTACATGTATAAGACGAGATTATATTTCTGCGGTTTAAAATCTATTCCTCGTTGAAAAGGTCAAAGTAACTTTTCTAATTTAATACTTTAGGCAATTGGTTTAGCGTTTACTTTCAACTGAATAAATGATTTTATAGGCTGTTTTCACCTCCTTTCTTCAAATGATGTATGTAATGGATATTTGTTTAAAGATCACGCTTATCGCCATCTCTAGGGACCATATCGCCAAATCTATGCCATTCGATGTAAGTACTGTCAACCAGATGAACACCAATCTAGGCCAATCTATGCCATTCGATGTAGGTGCTCTCAACCAGATGAGCCTGAATAACGTCTTAAAACTCGCAAATTAGTAAAGAATATTTGGTGGTTGAATAGTATGTCAGAACACAGAATCTATATACCCGATGGTTAAGAACCTCTGATTCAGATACACAAAACGATAAAATGCAAAATGGGGTCTGAAGGA
This sequence comes from Artemia franciscana, assembly GCF_032884065.1. Lineage (NCBI taxonomy): Eukaryota > Metazoa > Arthropoda > Branchiopoda > Anostraca > Artemiidae > Artemia > Artemia franciscana. The sequence continues at coordinate 38,714,917 of NC_088873.1, forward strand.
ATGTGTGGTTTTCGCCCTTATATGTATAAGTCGAGATTATATTTCTGCGGTTTAAATTCTATTCCTTGTTGAAAAGGTCAATGTAACTTTTCTAATTTAACACTTTAGGCAATTGGTTTAGCGTTTACTTTAAACTGAATGAAAGATTTTACAGGTTGTTTCCACCTCCTTTCTTCAAATGATGTAATGGATATTTGTTTACAGATTACTTGTCGCTATCTCTAAGGACCATGTGGCCAAATCTATGCCATTCAATGTAGGTACTCTCAACCAGATGAACACTCGACAGGGGAACTAGCTTAAAAATGCCACAAAACGATGTGAGAGCCCCAAAGATGGTAAAAAGTGTTTTTGTGTATGCGTTTCTTTTTTTGTAAAAGTCAAGTGCAAGTTCAAGGATCTACTACCACATTCTACCTTTTCATCAATTAAGTGCTATCTATAATTCAAAAGCAAACTTTTTTGTGTGTTTCTTGAGTGGCCTTCGCATGCATGTCTAGTTAGAATTTCATACCTAAACAGGTGTTTTGCCATCTATCTATCTACAGGCAGCTCCCATTTACACATACAATTCAGCGTTTGGTTGCAATAAATAAAAAAAAGCAAGTTTTTTAAATGAAAGTAAGGAGCGACATTAAAACTTAAAACGAACAGAAATTACTCCGTATATGAAAGGGGCTTTTCCCTCTCAACGCCCCGCTCTTTACGCTAAAGTTTGACTCTTTCTCTTAACTCTACATTTTAAAACAGAAAAAAAAAAACAGAAAACTGGGCAGTTTTATTTATGACTCATTTTTCAGTTTTCACCGTCATTTTCACATAAGTTGGGAAAAATAGTCAGAGCTTTGCTCCCCCTACCCCAAGAATTTTGACGAAATTACGCCAATGAATAGGATATAAAACAGATGTGCTATAAAGCTTGTGAAAACTAAGAAATGTTTTCTTACGACAATCAAATTCTTCTTCTGCTTCTGGGCAATCTTTATGGTAGTCACAGACCCAGCGAGCAGGGATACAAACTCCATCAGAACAGCGAAATTCATCAGCAACACATGACTTATGATTGACCCCTGATGTAAAAAGAACTTCATATTTTCGTTATACCTCTTTTAAATACATAAATTAACAATAAAAGCTAATTTCCTTGCAGCCAAAACCCATGCAAAAACAGCCCCATCTGTGTAACAGACACATTGAGCAAAGATAAGAACTCCATCAGAGCACCAGAATCCTTCAGCAGCAGATAGTTTAGTTCTGATAGAAAATAATTTCACACTTTTCCTACCTCCCCAGTGTAACTAACCCTGCAGAATCTGCACCATACATCCCTTTACTTAAAAAAAAACTAGGACACATGAATCAGAGTTGAAAAATTGAGGAAAACTTTGATTTTTACCGAAAACGTTGTCTTTTTACGAGCCACCGTGTGGCACAGACGTAGGGACAGGAAGCTATCTAAACCTAACAATACAAGTCATAAAAGATTTACAAATCTAAATAGAACTCTCTTTAAGACGGGGTATGGGTAATAGGTGATCTTGTATACAGTACGTGACGGATTTGATTAGCATCGATCAAGACAACTCGCCTATATCAAATTTCACCAACTCACGAACAGCAAAAACAAGAAGAACAACAGGGAATTCTTTTCGTAAGACAGTTGAAATCTAATTTAAATGAATATTTCGGCATGTCCAAGGGCCGTCCTCAGCAAAACAAAAATATATAGAAGAAGAAAAACTTACAACAACATACGACCAATAAAATGAATTTTTTTAAAAAAACAGTCCCCAGCCTCCTTACTTCAGCGAAGTTCAACCAGAACTGATGGACGGCCCTTGGACATAGGGCCGAAATATTCATTCAAATTAGATTTCACCTGTCTCACAAAATAACTCGCTATTGTTCTTCTTGTTTTTGATGTTTCGTTTGTTGTAATTTGATGTCTTTGTCGCTATTTATTTCACCAACTCAACTAATCAGAGACGTAGCTAGAATTTTCAGTACCCAGAGACAATTTCTGTTTTTTTCCCTTTCCCACCTTTCCCACAAGTAGATCATAGTATTGGCAAAAAAACACTTTGTTTGGTACCCCCTCAGAGTATGTGCCCAGGGCCCACTGCCACTAATCTTCCAGTCCAGAATTGGCGCTTTTACATTTTGCTCACCTCTTCAGTATCTTTCCTTTGTTATGTTTATTTCTATTAAACTATAAAAATAGCTGTTATGAAAATATCAGAGTCCCCTTTTAGATGTAAGGAAAATCACTGAAGGCTTGTGTTTTACATAGTTTTGAGCACGTGAAACTTCGTTTTAAAACTTATTTTATTTGACAGACACTTGTCCAGTTTTGGCTTATAAATATTAATTGAATCGAATTTCAAGACCAATCAGCTTCAACTTGAATGCTTATGACTTGTGAAAGAAGCTCTTAAAAAAAAGCAAAAAAACACATGACTATTGCTATTTATATCTTACTATTTATATTATTTACTATTTATATTTATTTATAAACAAATAAATACTTTTACTATTTATATCTGCAGGATGTTGAGTTACGGAGGCTTGACAACTGAACTTACGAGTATACAACCCAGTACCCAGTGGAGAGGGGATCTGAATTGAGACAAATACACATGATTTTTTTTGGAAGGGGGGGGGGGAAATGAAAAAAATATTGGACTAGTTTAATAGGAAGCGTCCAAAAACTAACGAAAATTTGGGATTTCAGAGGGAGGGGATCACCCCTACGCCTTCGTTCTTGTTCTTCGTTCTGCTATTATAATTTATATTATTTGTGATATAATGATGATATTATTTATTATAATAATAATTATAACATGATAATAATTTATATTATTATGTCGCCTTCTAAAGACAGCAAAAATTTCCCTGAAAAAAATCTCAGAGGCAGTAGCGTCAATGGAGGGGGTATGGGAGACATTTGCCCCCGAAAAATGTTTGCCAACCCCCAACTAAATTTTTAAAATACTTTTTTGGGTATTATCATCGAAAAATGGCTGTTTTTGAATTTTCACTGAAAAATTATAAGAACAACAAAATTTGCCCACTTTTATGATTTCGAAAAATAGATTTTGGACCCCTTTCTCCTTTAATTTCAGTGAACTGATGCCAATGCTCCAAAAACAGCCTTCTTTTTTCAATTTTTAGTGTTATCGAGATAAACTTTTGTTTTAAACAAAAATTTTGATTGGATACATCTGGGAAAAAAGGGCCTTGAGGAGGGGAAAAGGGGGTAGTTACCCTCCAACCACTTTTGACTCTTAAAAAGGGCACTGCAAATTCCGATTTACAATTAAATCAGCCCCTTCTGAAGTTTATACGACCATCCCTTGCATAAAAACCTTATATGGCCCCGGGCATAATTTACAATAGCCCTTCCTCTGTATTCTGGGGCGGAGGTTATATTTTTTGCTATCTGCACTTTCTGTTAAATTTTAAGTTTTGAATATCTTGATTAGAAGTTGTGAATATATTCACCAAAATTCATTAACACTGAATATAAGAGTATATATCTTATTTTTTTATATATTATATTTTATTTTTATTATTAAAAATAAATGTTTTATTTTTTATATATTATATTTTCTATTTATATTAATATATTTTATATATTTCATACACGTATACTTATATTTCTTCCTTAAAATTTTGATTTTTTTCTGTTTGTGAAAGTTAAAAAGTGAAAACATTTTAAAGTTTTTTTTTTTCAGTAAAGCAAGAATTATGTTCTAGTCTTGAGAAGGCAGGATAGTCATTAGCTCTACTCATGTTAATTTGTGCTCACTTTGAGTTTGACTCGGCTATTTATTGTAATTTCCGTTCGTTTTGAATTTCATTTATTTATTGATAGTGATTTGTGGTAGTTTAGCGCTTGGAAATTATTTGACTTTATTTTTGCTCATTCTTGGCTTAATAGAGCTCTTTACTTTTCTCTGAAAAGCTAGTTTTTCAGAAAAGTATTTAAATTTTTTACCTTAAGAAGGAATATTTCGAGTTACAATGTGTAGTAAATGTAATCTTTGACAGTGGTGTCAATTCACGAAAATGTAAGGGGGGGCAGAATATTTTTCAAAATCGAGGGGGGAGGGCATTATTCCGAGAAAAATACATAAAAAGGCAGTTTTCAATTAAAATACCCAAAACGGTGTTTCAAAGTCAAGGAAGGGCTTTACCGAAGTAAAAGGCATTAGCGTGTTATAACAAAAAAAAAATATACATTACCACGCAACTTTTCATATTTGGAGGGGGGTGGTTCTTAATATGTATGGGTAATTTTGAGGGGTTTAGGAAATTGAACATTTTTTAAATACCTTAAGAATCTACGATTTTCTACATAATCTCATATTTTTCTTATAATTTGAAGGGGTTCAGGAAATTGAAATTTTTTTAAATACCTTAAGAGTCTACGATTTTCTACGTAATCTCATATTTTTCTTATAATTTGGATGTTCTGTTCCGTTCAGATTTTTTTCTCCTCCTCAAAATAAAACTCTTCCCCCAAAGAATAAATGCATACATACGTGTTTCGTATATCAAGGGCCTTTCCCTTATTATATATGGGAGTTACGTAATGTTGTATTAAACCTGTGTTTCAAAATTATAGCTTGACTAGGGAAAAAACCTGTTTGATTGAGTGTCAAAAGTAGAGGCAATTGATCGTCAAAGCGACGGTCAATCGCTTAACGGTCTTCTTGCTCAATGATTCCTCATCAATCAAACAAAATTTCCCTTTGTTTTGCTGTCGTAATAGTAGCAAAGACAAGAAAAAGGAAAAAGCACATTGAAACGGGTGAGAAGGGATCCCTTGTCCTCCCCACAAAATCCTAAATTTTTGGGCACGTCTTACTCAAATTATGGTTCTTTTTTATTGTTACTATTATTTTTTTATATTATTTTGTTCACACGAGGAAACACATACATATCTGCCCGTATGAAGTCATCCAGCCTGGAGGGGGGCAGCCCCCCTCCTAGCTGAATGACGCTGCCTTATATTTTTATATTTTTGTTTTTATATTTCTATTATTCAGCATTGGAAGCGTCGGTTAGACCAGGTAAGCCCCCCTCCCTAAAATTCAACTGGACACCCACGCTTGACATACACAGCGATCGAAATATCCAGAGATTTTTGTCATTATTTTCACTGTCTGATAAAAGGATTTATCCCTGTTTGAACACTTATTTATACGCCAAATGACTAATTTTAAACTGTTTCTTTTAAGTGCCCCTCCCCCCAGAAAGTTCTTGAGTAAGTACCATATCCAGGCGCATATGAAAAAACGTTTACACAGTCTAAAATATGTATATAATCCATCCAATTTTGAAAAAGCAAAGAAAACTATTCAAAATTATGCGAAAATGCGATAACACAGGCTCCTGAGAAATTATATTCTCCTTATATGCCCGAATCTAACCATGTCCAGTCCAAATTTTATTTCCTTTAAGTGTCAAGAGCCTGACGACAAAATCACTTTTCCCCCTCAATCGAACTTCGGTCTTTTCCTACCTGAAATAGTCATTTTTTCTTTTGGTCATTTCAAAGTTGAGATATTTTTAGGGTAGTATCATATTTTTGTCGGCATTACTACGTTCAACTATGAAAATAAAATAAGCACAATTGATCGGATTAATTTAACAACGTCTTTGGTTGGTAAAAATTCAACGTGTTTATTCCCTAATATTAATTTTAAATTCCTTAAGACTAGCTACGACTTCAAAGGACAACCAAATCTTCTGCCTGTTTGGTATATCAACTTTTAAGGTATATCAGCTTCAACTTTTGAAGATCTAACAACGTTTTCTTGGTTTTTAAATTTTGTGCCAACCAATACCAAAACCCGCATGAGGACGTAATCGTTCGGGAGGAGATTGGTCCACAGGGAATATTTTCGGGGAGCGGATAATTTTTCAAATACTTTTAAATTTAAAAATGCAATCTTTTTTAATGCGAAAGGGGAATTTTCCATGGGGGAGAATATCCCAAAGGGCAATTTATATTGTAGGGGGTGGTCAGCAAGTGAAAAATCGAATTTCATTTTCGCTGTCCTAGGTACTTTAATAGCTGTTAATCTAATAATAGATTACAACAACTAATCCTTGAACAACCCATTTATATTAAAAAAATGGCACAATTACGCCAGGATCGCTTTTATTTGAGAGTAAAACACCTGTGATTCTCCTGATTCGAAACTTGTACCAAAAATGGAAATTCCCATGAAAAGTTTTTTCTAGCAGCGGTGTCAATTCACAGAAATAGTAGGGAGGAAGTATAGTAGTACGGAATAAATAGAAATAGTAATAGTATATAGAAATAGTAGGGAAACAGGTAGGGAGGAAGCAATTTTTTTTATTTCAATTTATTTTTTTCAATTCAGTCCAAAATGATACATGGTGGGGGACAAAATATATTTTTAAGAATCTAGGGAGCAATTTAGTTTTATTTCAAATTTTTCATTTTAATTTAATAATATACAGGCGGGAGGCAAAATATGTTTTTCATAATCTAGGGGGGGGGGCAATTTTTCCGATCTTTCCAATTGAAATCCAAAAAAAGCATTTTCAACGAAAATACTAAAAATTGGTTATTTTCAAAAAATTTTGGGCGGAATCTAGAATGATGGCGAGCCCCCTACATCACCCCCTCCCATTAACGCCACTACATCTCTGTGGTCTTGGGTCTACCCAATGGAGAATAATCAGGTTTGGCTAATCTAAGGAAAAACTGAAGACTGATATTACGCAAGATGGTAACAAAATTATGACCTTGACAGCATGTTTTTGATATAATTGCATAAATCTTGATGTCAAAATCTCACAAATAATCTACAGATTGATTAATAACAGGAAAATCCAACTATATATTCCTTTCAGACAATTAATGCCGAAATCTGGAATTCCCCACCAATTCCATTATCCACAACCAGGTAAATAGGCTTGAAAAGAATTTACCGTATAATAGCCTACCTGGAATTCCTTGCAAAGGGTTATTCACAACAGCGAGTGTAATATAAACCTATTTTATGTTAAACTGATAGTAGAGGAGTTCAAGGGTTTCAAACAAAAATTTGCCAATATCTTTTTAATACAGGCAAGTGTAAATAGAGGAGGGGGGCAAAGGGGAGCCCCAAGCATAATATTAAAAACCCCGTGACATTTTGCAAATGTTTCTATAATTCGAATTTCGTAGCAGGGGTAATTGAGAAGGGGGGCAGCTGCCCCCTAGATTTTGAAAATACCTGTTCTTGGTATTTCCATACGAAAGTACCCTTTTTAGGTATTTTCATAGAAAATACCCTTTTAGTGTTTTTTTTCTTATTGAAAAAATTGAAAGAACAAGAAAATCCCCTCAATACCCTACATTTTCGTGAATTGGCGGCAATGCTATATAAAATAGTTCTTAATTATGCTTGTTTGGTCCCAATTAATTCCACCACGACAATAAAACATAGGGAAGGGAAAGAGGTCTCCTTCTACCCGCTTATCAGTAAATGGTAGACCTACTTGAACCTTGCTAGCAGAGATGATTTCAGCCCCAGCACAATCCTTGGTCTCACCCGTTCTATTTTTTTCATAAAATTACTTCTATCTTACAGGTAAGATCATATAAAGGCCATATCTAGGTGGGTTGATCTCTATCCCTCCAAGATTTTTGTCCGGCTCGCAAAAACGTAACACAAATGTACACAAACAAATTTTTAAGGCTCTTTTTTATTTTTTTTGCATCCCCCCTCAAAAAAAAAGAAAAGAAAAGAAAACACCCTGAAAAACTCCGAACGAAAGTCTTTGCTACTGCCTTGGATCAAATATATAGGGTTTTTGATGAAATCCTTCAAGGGTGAAAGGACCCCTATAAGGATTTCCTGAAAGCAAGATTCCTTTAAGGCTTTAAAATTGCCTTGATTGTCTTCATCGCCCTACCATATTGCAGCGACACCTGTCATTTATTTGGGTATTTGGTATTGGGTATTGTCATTTATTTTGACTATGCATCTTGCATCGTTACCAACAGAAAAAAATCCCATAATTAGGGGATCAGAATCAGACACGTTACTCGGTGGAAAGGTTCCCTAGATTTTTTGCCCCCTTCCTTTTGGAAAATCCTTTTTTGCATTTTTGTTGAAAAAATGCAAAAGTTTTAGTACGTCAACCGAAAAAATTAATAAATAAACGAAGAGACCCCGTATACGTTTATATTGAAAATACTAGGTGGGACGAATGGCATATTTCTATTGTTGCCACTCCACATCAACCAAAGCACATGAATATTCGTATCCGGTTGGTATATAACATTTTCTAATCACATTTATTAATATAAATAATTGGATACATATGGGTTTAAAACAAAGGTATATTCAGACGTGCCACAGCTGTGCGGATTTGATATAAATCCAAAGTCGAATTGACCTTCATGTGCTGAGTTAGCAACGTGTTAAACCAAGTATTAACCAAAATAGCAGAGACGTGAGAAATTTTAATTTAATTTTTTTTATTATTAACATTATAATAAAAGAATTTATCAAAATAACACCTTCCCATTAGCTTGATTTTATTGAAATAAAAAAAGTGAAACGCGCCCGAAAAACAGAAAGAAAGACAGAAAAAACAGACAGAAAAAACAGAAAAAAAACAGAAAGAAAGGCTAATTTTTCCAACACTGGGAAACAGAATAAGCAAAAGTAATTTTTCATTTGAAAAAAAACTCCAAATTTTATTAGCTTTACAAATAAAGAACAAAAGTCAAAACGAAGAAAGAGATTTGGAAATTTTTTGAGCTTCTGGACAGTCTGGAACTGTTGCAAAAAACTTCAGAGATTGGAAAAGTAAGAAACTCAAGTTTTCCTGACCCATTGTCAAAAAATTTCCAATTGATACGAATTGCCAAAATTTACCTAAATTTTCAAAAAATCCGAATTTGATCAACTGTACGAACAAATGAACAAAAAACAAAGGAAGGAATGGAGCTAATATTTTCAGGAACGGAAAAAAAAAAGTAAAATTTATAAATATTTTTTACTTTTTACCAGAAGAAAGATAACAGATGTGTGTTTATTTTAGTCTTAGAATATCGATATTAAATTAGTCTTATAATCGATATTGATAATTCGATATCGAATTAGTCTTATAATTAGTTTCCATTAGTCTTAGAATATCGAAAGAGGACCCGTTCTAACCACAATTAAAAGTTCTAGCTTGACCTATCAAATCGTCAATTAAACACCTTAAACAGCTAGTTTTGCTTAAAACTGTCTGATCAAATTGTTAAGTTACCCATACGTGTAACAACCTGTTTAACTTAGGATTTTTGGACCAAAACATGATAAATTGAATCAACATGGTCATTATGACTGAGAAACAGATAATCCACTTGGAGAAAACGTGGTACAATGAACGAATGACTAGCCAAATGGTCATTATGACAGAGAAACAGATTATTCACTTGGAGAAAAACGTGGTATATTGAACAAGCGACTATTTAAATGGTCATTGTGACAAAGAAACAGATTATTCACTTGGAGAAAAACGTGGTATATTGAACAAGCGACTATTTAAATGGTCATTGTGACAAAGAAACAAATCATTCACATGGTGAAAAACGTGGTGTATGACTTTTAAAATAGCACAAGGGCTTTTAATTTGCAACCAAAAGAGCCCCCTCCAAAGTTTATACGACCATCCCTTCTATATGAAGTGCCTCTGGGAAAAAATAAATAAACAAATATTAATACATTTTGGCTCTTTACTATAGTCAATGCTATAGGATTGCCTCTGACTTAAACAGGTGAGTAGAACATTCAATTTTCCCTTCTAATGAACATTCGGAAGTATCCATAGGGAATATAGGGGGGAATTTTCCCACAGGGAGTATTTTTCGTGGAATATTTTCTGGGGGAGGGGTAAACACCGATTCTCCACTTATTGAAGTTCTTTTTAAGTCTATTTAGTAAATACTGTCTGAATAAGTAATTTAAATTTACCAATTCAAAAACAATAGGTTACAGGACAATTTACAACTGCACCATTGGACGTAGTGCATACTCCTTTTCAACGAGAACTATTTGTTTAAGGAAATGTAAAGACAAAAGGTACAACATTTATCTAGGATGTCATTGACATACCAAAGCAAATAATCGTAAGCACAAAGTTTAATCAAATGCAACAATTTCATTGTTAAATCTCCTTTTTCAGTAAGTAACTCCTGCCCGAACTTTGATTTTCAGCTATGATCTTTATCATGGGAGTATATGGGGAGGGGGTCCAACCCACCCGTACCCCCTATAATTAAGCTGGTTTGAGGTGTTATTCTTTGGATTTTGCATATAGCAGGGGTCTATTTTTCTCAAACCATGACTGGCAGAACTTCCCCGACGTGTGTTTGAGCCCTCCATAGCCCCCCTACCATTATATGTACATTCTTGTTGTTAAATAGTATTAGAAGGATGATTTTCACGAACCAAGATGCAAGAAATTTTTAGAAGTATCCTTTTATTTCGCCAACAATACCATCTATAACTTCAGGACAAATTCACTTTTCCCTAGTCAATCCCCCCCCTCCGTTCTGCTTTAAAAAAATCCCCCTGTCTACCTTAATAAATTTTTCTGTTGAAAGATACAGGTGAACTCTCGTCCCGCAAATAGTTGATATGTTAAATAAGTAGATCTCTAGCCCCCTTTTTTTACCTTACAATTTTTTAATGTTTATTTTACAAATTTTGAGCTTTCTTTCCATGATTCTGTTTTAAACTAAATTTAGTTTTGTATTTTTTAGTCACAAGTCTAAATTTTTAATCATAAGCCTGTAAAATACTTTCTGATTAGGGGGGGGGGGGCATTGGTGATGCTTTTTCTAAATACTTAAAAAAATTATGTATAACTTTTGTTTCCACTGGGGGGAGGGGGTACCTAGTCTGGCTTACCCCTTAGAGATGTCCATATACCTTTGTGATAATTTGTTTGGTAAAAGTATGGTACTCATTTGATAAAGAGAGAGTTGTGAGTTCTAGTTGGTGCATACTTTCAGCTTGTGCAGTTTGCAAGCACAGGGCAGCGCGTGCCGAGAGTGGTGAAGTGTACCGAGCGCTGTGGAAACTATACCAAGTATGGAAGAAATTATATCAAGCGTGGTGAAAATGTGCGGAATACCTGGCGTTTTGAGGTGTACACCAGGTGGCGGAGAGTGGGCACCCCCTTGAATGAAATATACCAATTTCCAGAGTTAATTAACGAAGTCTTGGTTAAACAGGTGGCAATTAGACCATTTTTTCTTTTTTTGCCTGCAGTTTGTGCAAAAGAACTAAAAATTGCGAAACTTTAGAACTTTCAATTTGGGACTTGACGCAAGTGTAACCTCTAAAAATGTAGAATGGGGGCGAGGCTTACAGGGAAAAAAGTTAGCCTTGCCTAGTTTCAGCCAGAACTAAACTATTTTTCACATTTTATCTGAATTCACCTAATAATATTTAAATCCAAGTCATTTATATACTGAGTATTCCCGGTTTACCTAAAATTAGGAACTGGGCGTTTTAACGCCACCGCGGTTTCCGCCACCCAGTAAATCTTGCATCATCAAGAGGATTAGTTGGGTCAGAATAGACAGGTTAGGTTAGTCTATGTCTATGTCTGTTTCTATGTCTATATCTGTGTCTATGTCTGTTCTTATGCCTATGTCTATTCTGACCTACCTGAATTAAAAGGTGGCGGAAAACCGCGGTGGCGTTAAAACATTGCTACCAAAATTAGAGGACCAAAAATTACAGTTTCAGCTACAGACTTCTGATATGATAAATCACAAAAACCTCCATTGGGAAACTTAGAAGCTATCAATCAGAACAATGCCCAAATTTTACCCCCTTCCCAATAAGATTACTCAAATGGATCACACAGGATAGTAAAAAAACAGGTTTAAAAAACACTTGATGGAAATTTGACCCTCTTAGCCACAATTATCATTCTCATTCCTTTTAGATGATTGATGATTCTCCTGTAATTCTCTGTGATTCTGTGATCTTGTGATTGATTACATGATTGCACGTTTCTTCAAAATAAGTATTTTTGTTGTTGTTTGGATTCAAAAATTGTCTTATGAAAGGCTTAGCTCAGCTTCAGAGTAAGAATTTTGTCGAAACATATCTAGTCTTAAATTAAGATACTTCTTATAGGAAACTATCGACGATGGTCAATTATTTGGTGATGAAATATAGTAACCTTGGATACAATAATAAACAATAGATTCAATTTTTAGAAAAAAAGTCTATATACAGAGAATAAAAGATAATCGATGATGATCCCAGGAAGGATAAATTAATACATAGGCTAGGATTGATATGCAATGAAGGCCAAAAATCTTGATTGATAAAATAAAGAACTGGAGATAACTACCGGATAGTTTACGGTGTATCTTTCGGTATTTATCTGTTACAGCTACAACACTCAAGTTCTTAGTCTAACAGAACCGGTTTCTTTCTGTAGTTTCTTTCAGCTTAGCGTGAGAGAGTATATTATACACTGCAATGTAAATATATTTTAATTAAATATTTAGATAGTATTTTGGTTAGGTTAGAAACCATTTTACATAATTCGCTCTGGGGGTGGGGGGCCTGATTTCCATAATTTTCTGCTGTAGTTTCCACAATTTTGTTACTAAATCATTTTATTTTCATCGTGCTTAGGTATATTTCATTAGGATTAACCTATTTTCACTTCTTAAGTGTTGTAGTTGTAACAGATAAGTAGCTCTTTCTCAATGATTTTTTTCTATCTTACTTTCCTGAAACTGAAAACTGACAGAATCTTTCATATACGGAATAATTTCCGTTTTAAGTTTTAATGTCTCTCCTTTCTATCAGTTAAAAAACTTGAAGATTGCTCACCGTACATGAATAATTGAAACGAAATTTGCATATTAATTTTACTTTTCTAACTAATAAAAACCGTATAAAAACCTAAGTTTGATTTTTGTTCCAGTGAATCACAAAGGCTGTTTAATTTGAATAATAACCTCTTTTAAAGTAAAAAAAAACTTTACCGTAAGAGCCAGTTATTGAGTAGTAGCAACCCCACTTATATACATAATATTTTCTGATCCTTCTAAGTTTTAATGTTGCTCCTTACTTTCAGATTAAAAAACTTGTTTTTCTATATTTAATTTCTGATCGTTTTTTAAATAATGCCGGAAAAGCCGGCGCCCTCTTCATGGAAAACTCCCTTGCCCATGAAAAGATCCTCCCAAGTAACCTTCTCCCCACGACCCCCACCAGAGAAAATCCCCCCTGAAAAGGTCTGTATACTTCCCAATAGCCACTAAACATTGAAAGTTCACAACTTGCAGCCCTACACCTGGAGACTGTGGGGGATTAAGTCATCCTTAAAGATATAGTTATTAGATTTTTTGACTATGCTGAACAAAATGGCATTCGCAAAAATTTTGATCGGGTGACTGGGGAAAAATGAGCCTGGGAGGGGGCCTAATTGCCCTCCAATTTTAGGTCACTTCAAAAGGGCACTAGCACTTTTAATTTCCGTTTGAATGAGCCCTCTCACGATATTCTAGAACCACTGAGTCGCTACGATCACCTTTGGGGAAAAAACAACAAAAAAACACGTATCTGTCATCTTTCTTCTGGCAAAAATACAATATTCCACATTTTTGGAGATGGGAACTTGAAATCTCTACACTAGGGGTTTTCTAATACACTGAATCTGGTGGTGTGATTTTCATTAAGATTCTACGACTTTTATGGGATGTTACACTCTTTTTTCGAAAATAAGCCAATATTTTCAGGCTCGTATCTTTTGATGGATAAGAGTAAACTTGGTGAAACTTATCTAATTTAAATCAGCATAAAAATCAATTTTTTTTTATGCATCTATTGGTATCAAAATTCTGTTTTTTTAGTTTCGGTTACTACTGAACCGGGTGGCTCCTTAATTACAACTCGTTAATACAAACTGCTTAATATTTCGTACGTTACGTAATCGGTCAATATTTCGCAACTTGGTTAGCTATAACGTTTTTCCTAGGTAACTAACTATAATGTCATTCCAGTTAAGCCATCTCAAATCACGTATGAACTATGGACCAGAAAATATACGTTCTGGGTCCGCCCTAGCTAAATTTTAAAATCTTTATTTATTCCAAGATTAAATGAAAATGGCCAAGATTATTTAAAGGACGAAAGGTGGAGATGAAAAAAAAAACTTCTATCGAATTCGAATAGTACGTAAAACCTCGCCTGGATTCGAGTCTACTGAAACCTCGCGAAGATGTCGATTTGCCAGTTCCCTGACATGTCACAATTTCCTATATAGCACCCTTTTTGGGCGGTATATAGTTACGTAATGGGTAATTATTTCGCAACTTGGGTAATTACAACGTCTTTTTTTTTTATTCCAGTTAAGCCATCAAAAATCCCGTAAAGACTATGGACCAGAAGAAATAAGTTCTGGGTCCGTCCTAGCTAAATTTTAAAATATTTATTTATTCCAAGATGAAATGAAAATGGCCAAGATTATATATAGGACGAAAGTCCTATATAAATCTTTTATCGAATTATAAAATCTTTCATCGAATTCGAATAGTAAGTAAAACCTAGCCTGGATTCAAGTCTACTGAAATCCTGTGAAGATGCCTATTTGCAAGTTCCCTGACATGTCATATTTTCCTATATACCACCCTTTTTGGCGTATTTGCGCCCCTTTTAGATGAAGTGCAGGCTATAGGCCTATTCCTCGAAAATTTACCTCCTTCCCTCCAAAAAAATCGCACTACCTGCATTATACGGGAATAGGGGCGTAATTTGATATGGAGAAGGAGGAGCAGCTACCCTTCAGACCCCAGTTTGCCCCCCAACTGAAATTTAGCGTCTTCAAAAATATTATCAAAACTAAGATAACTCAAGCATCCACAGAAACAGATAAATTTCCTTTAATATACTTTTGCCTTTATGTCAGCCTACTTATGGTTCATTTTTGATTTCACTTGACTTGAAAAATCACCTCCGACTTCTGAATTTTGAAGAAATTGCGCTTCTGAATGAGAAGAACTCATCAAAAGATATGGTACTTGTGTATTATTCAGAACACACTCAATAAGTTAAGTTAGGTTCTTTCGTGAAACAAACTACGATGCAGGTACATTTTAATAAAATATTTTATATATAGAGGTGGTTAGGTTAAGTTATGTATTTGATATAAGGCACCTGATTCCCCCCCCCCCCCTAATGTGCAAATATATGGCCCAAACTTTTGATAAAGCTAATGAAATAAAACAAAATATTATTTAAATATAATACTTTATTAGGAAAAGTCTTTGGCAAATCCCGAATCTTCATTTCAAATCCATGTTCAGACACTATCTTCTATCACTATCCGTAGCAAACTAAATTGAGTTTGTCTTTGTGGCTATGAAACCAAATTTTCTCAGCAAAATTCTTCAGGGTGTTCTCAATTGAATAATGAACAAGTACCAAATATTTAATTAAAATGTACCTGCATCGAAGTTTGTTTCACGAAAGAACCTAACTTCACTCATTGAGTGTGTTCTGAATAATACACAAGTACAAAATATATTTCTAGATAAAGAAAAAAATGTGTTACCTGGAGCTTCAACTTCATGCAATATTGAAGTTCCGCCAATCTCTCTAAAGTCCAAGGAAAACAACACAGCAACAATCACCAAGTCTCTAAACCACATTTTAATTAATCCATTTAGAAATAGCATAGAGTAATCCTCTCAAAAGGCCTACCCACCAAAGTATTTGACTAATTTAAATGTACCGTCGAATGGTACAAAGTGAGAACTGTGGTTTGATTGCCAAATTCAGGCGAGGCAGGTAAAAGGCTTGAGGCGGTTAACAGTCCTTTAGCGCATGCTTCCTATACACTGCTTTGACGCCAGAGCAGCTACGAAAATAACAAGCTTGCTTTCACCTTTTTTCAAATCCTATCTCTTATTAATATTAAATAAAAAAACAAGTTTTTTCTATTGAAAGTAAGGAGCGACATTAACACGAACAAAATTTTTCCGTATATTAAAAGGGCTGTCCACTCCTCAACGCCTCGCTCTTTACGCTAAAGTTTTTTATTCATTAAAAAAAATAGAGCTGTGAGAAAAAATCAAACTTTTTCGTAAAGAGCGAGGGGTTGAGGAGGGGAAAGCTCCTTTCATGTACGGAATAATTTCTGTTCGTTTTAAGTTTTAATGTCGCTCCTAACTTTCGATAGAAAAAAACTTGTTTTTTTTAAAATTAATTTCTGACCGTTTTTTAAACAATGCCAGGAAATCTGACCCCACCTCAAGGGACAAACCTCCTCACCATGGAATATACTCTAGACAATTCAATCCCGGTGAAAATTACTTTGGACAATCACTTTTAACCACTCGTGCGTAAGATTGAGACGAAAAACAGAAAGCGAGACATATAAAAAGAATTTTGTATAAGAAATCTGGCAAATTTCCACAATATATAATTTCTCTTGACAAGTTCTCTCCCTGGAAACTTCCCTCCCCCACGGAAAATTCCCCGATGGGAAAACTCCCAGCAGAAAATTTGTCTCCCCCATCCGATAATGTATGCATTCATCCCAATAACAAATACTATGCCTAAACAATGGACAAATTTTATAACTTAAAGACATTTCCCCTGGTGCTGTGTGGGAGTGGGGGGTCATGCTATACCCAAAGGCATAATTATTGGGCCTTTCAACTATGATGAACAGAATGGCTCTGTCAAAATTTTGATCGGACGATTTGGGAAAAAAAGTTGTGGGGGAGGTGGCCTATTGCCCTCCAATTTTTTGGTCACTTAAAAAGAGCACTAGAACTTTTAATTTCCGTTCAAATGAGCCCTTTTCTAATATTCTAGGATCACTGGGTTGATACGATCACCCCTGGGAAAAAAAGAAATAAGCACGCATCCGTGATCATTCCACATTTTTGCAAATAGGAGCTTGAAACCTATACAGTAGGGTTCTCTGATACGATAAATCTGATGGTATAATTTTCATTAAGGTCACTTGACTTTTATGGGGTATTTCCCCCTTTTTTCGAAAATCAGAAAAATTTTCTCAGGCTCGTAACCATTGATGAGCAAGACTAAACTTAATGACATTTATATATTTGAAATCAGCATTAAAAGCTAATTCTTTTAATGTATATATATTGGTATCAAAATCCTTTTTTTAAACCGTTTTTTAGAGTTTAGGTTACTATTGAACCGGGTCGCTCCTTACTTACAGTTCGTTACCACGAACTACTTGAACCGCAATTTTCTCTGATTTTTCTTTTGGTTGTTATTACGTATGTGAGGGATTTGCCCCCTCCTAAGTACCTTGCTCTTTACGCTAAAATGTTTGTGAATTTGTAAAAAGCTTATTATTCTAATTAAATGGTCCTTGTGTATCAGGAGTAATTCTTAAATAATTAGAAAAAAAGCCTAACATGAGCGTAAAGATTGAAGTACTGAGAAGGGGACAACCCCCTCATATATCTAATAAATTCTGTTCGTGTTAACTTTAAATATTGTTCCTTACTTTCAGTTGGAAAAAAAAACTTGTTTAATGTTGTATTGTATGTTTGAAAACAAGCAATATCTTTGGTTTATTATCACACAAAAATCATAATTAAGAAGCTACTTAAGATAAAATTAAATGCTAAGATTAGCCGAAAAACAGCACAAACAAATTATTGTTTATATCAGCCATTATTTAACAAAATTCTGATTTTTAGCATAAAGAGCGAAGTACTGACGAGGGGAAACTCCCTTATATACGTAATATGAGGGGGTCCGTCCCCTCGTCAATACCTCCCTCTTTACGCTAATGTTCGAATTTTGTTTCATTAATGTTCCATTAATGGTCTAATAATGTTCGAATTTCGTCCCTATCTTAGCAAACAAATATATATATATATATATATATATATATATATATATATATATATATATATATATATATATATATATATATAAGAAGAAAACTGTAGGGGACGCGTACGAGTCATAGATTCAAGATTCAAGATTTTTATTTAAACTTCTGTACAACACACACAATATAAAAAAAAGGGTCAAGCCGGAGACACAAGGTCGACATAAACAACATAGCTTTGCCATATTGCTCATTTTGCTTTTTATTTGCTTTCATTTGTCCCACAAATTGGGTGAAAACGAATTTAATAGCAATTAGTACTTCAAATAAGGTAGTTGAAAGTAAAGCTTATACATATTTGGGTGGAGGGAGAGCGTGCGTCGAAGTTTTGACCTCAGGTGGCTCGATCCTGCGCTTAGCTGTTGGCCGTAGTATTGTAAGTTTACTAAGATGAAACTCACCCTGTCTTAACAAACTAATACCAAACAGTTCGTGGTAACGAACTGTAGTAAGGAGCGACCCGGCTAAATAGTAACCGCAACTCTAAAAAACGGAATTTGGATACCAATATATACATCAAAGATTTTGGATTTTTATGCTGATTCTAATTTATAAGTTAAATCAAATTTAAACTTATCCATCAAAATTTACGAGCCCGAAGAAATTTGTCTTATTTTAGAAAATAGGGGGAAACACCCACCTACAAGTCAAAGAATCCTAATGAAAATCACACCATCAGATCCAACGTATTAGAAAACCCTACTGTAGAGATTTCGAGCTCCTAACTACAACAATGTGGAATTTTGTATTTGTATCAAACAGTTCGTGGTAACAAACTGTAGTAAGGAGCAACCCGGCTCAATAGTAAACGAAACTCTAAAAGACGGAATTTGGATACTAATTGATACATCAAAAGAATCGGATTTTTATGCTGATTTTAAATATATGAGTTTCATCAAATTTAGTCATACTTATCAAAAGCTAGAAGAATTACAAAACACCCCCTAAAAGTCATAGAATCTTAACGAAAATCACACCAACGCATTCAGCGTATCAGAGAACCCCAATATAGAAGTTTCAAGCTCCTGTCTACAAAAATGTTGAACCTCGTATTTTTTGCCAGAAAACCGATCACGGGTGCGTGTTTATCTGTTTGTTTGTTTTTTTCCCAGGGGTGATCGTATCGACCCGGTGGTCCTAGAATGTCACAAGGGGGGTCATTTTAATGGAAGTTAACAGTTATAGTGCCTTTTTTAATTGAACAAAAGATTAGAGGACAACTAGGTCCCTACCACGCTCTTTTTTTACCCAAAGTCATAGATCAAAATTTTGAGATACCCATTTTGTTCAGCATAGTCGAAAAATCTAATAGCTATGTATTTGAGGACGACTTGAATAAATAATTAATTTGAATTAATAAATATTGACTTGATTCCCCACAGTCCCTGTGGTAAGGGCTGCATTTTATGAGCTTTTCCCATTGTTTACACATAGTATTGGTTATTGGGAAGCATACTGATGTTTTCAGGGGAGGATTTCTTTTGGTGCCGGGGTAGGGAAGGGGGCAGGGGGTTACGAGAGAGGCCCTTTCAGTAGAGGAATTTATCACGGGAAAAAAGAAATTCTATGAAAGGGACGCTGGATTTTCCAGCGTTATTTAAATAACAACGAGAAATTGAATAAAAAAAAACAAGATTTTTCAACTTAAAGTAAGGAGAAACACCAAAACTTAAGCGAACAGAAATTATTACGTATATGAGGGGGTTCGTAATTAAAACCTGCATTAATTCAAAAACGTCCAGAAATTAAGCTCAGACACATAAGCCAGAATTTAATTTGGTTGATATTTGAGAGAAGGACAAACTTGATAACCCAAAAGACGAATTAAATGAAACATACATGTTTTGTCTGTTGAATTTACTTTAAAGGAATTAATAGATGGGTTTTCAGGGATAAAATCCCTTCGGAGATTAATTCAAATGGAGGTCCATCGTCTTAGAAAGCCGTCCTTCAAGTTCTCATTGAGGGGTATCTCCCCTTGTTTGTCATTTGCCCATTCCGTGTTTCTGCATGTTTTCCTTATTGGCTTTGCAAACGGTGGTTAAATTACGGATAACTCGTTAGAGGGAGGGCGATAGATATGCTTCAAAAAACAGCTGTAACGCCATAACAGATCCTTCAGCTTACAAAGTTACTTGTCTGTTAGTAGGGGGAAGCTGCAATACTTCCAGGCCACGTTTTTAGTTCCCGAACCCACCGCTAGGGGGTTCGTGGCACTAGTGTCTTTTATAGATTGCTTTTACGGAACCCACATAGAATTTTCACTTATCCCTTTTTTTGTAAAGCAAGACTTCATGCAAACACATATGACTTCTCACATTTTAAACCTGAGAGACATTTCTTCCACTGTTTTTGCGAATTCATACACCATCTATAAAAAACTCCTTTCTGTTTAAAATAATTATGGCGCTGCATTAGAGTATAGGCTAGTTCCTATGGCGGTACATTGAAAGCAGAGGGTGTTCCTCATGACATTGCATTAGAGCATAGAAAGGTACCGGACACATTGCACTGGAGCAAAGGCGATATACAGAAACAGTGCATTTGATTAGAGGGGAAATACAGACACTTTGATATTTTTGGATATGGACACCCATAAGAAGCTAAGATACCTAAGTCTAAAAAATCCACGACAGCCGGTTAACTAATTTAATTTATATTTTCAGGGTTGTTTTTTTTTTGGGGGGGGGGGGGCAAGGGGGCAGTCCCTCTCAATAATTTTTAGTCTCAATGCCCCTCGTTTTCCTCCCAATAAAAATGCTGGAGCTACTCCCATGCATAATTTCAGACTAGTCAAACCTGAAATATCAATCGGGTTTTTGCAGCACATCGATCGAATATTCTAAGTAAAAACGCATTTTCAGCACCCATGTGTTGCTTGGAAATGTACTGTAACCGAATGTGGAACTCAGCCACACTGACCTCTACGATTAATTATAAAAACGAAGATTACAAACAACAAGGTTTAATGATTAAACTGAAAGTGAAAAATTCAACCAGACTACAGGCTGGCCTTCCTCAGCGATAAAATTTCTTATCTAAGTAAACAATACGTCGGTGAAAGTAATCTTCATTGTTATGCTGAGGGTTGTAACCAAAATCTCAGTTTTCCTTCAGCAGAGATCTTTCAGATCAAATATGTCTGCAAAAAGGAAAAACATATCAAGAGAAAAAAAATATTACAACACTCAAGGTAACAAGGGGAACCGCCGAGGTTTCATTTTTGCAAAATCGTCAACAAGTTGGTCGTAGTCAAAATTGTTTACTAAATCCTTCTCGGCAAATATCAAAAGGAGGTGATTGAGCCGATCATCTCCTGTTTTAGACCACAAGTAGTTGTTCACTATTTCTAGCCTAGAAAACAAACGCTCATTGCTCACTATTTTCACAGGAAGTGTGGCAGCAATACGAAGTACTTTAATTATTTCTGAGTAAGCCACTGGTAATGCCTGAAGATGGTCGACAATGTCAAGAAAGTTTTCCGAATTTTTCTCCTCATCGAGCAAGAAACGTTTGGCAATACCAGCTTGAGATTCGAAAAGAATGTCGTCGATATCGAGCTCGCCGTAAAGAAAAGAGGAACGCTTGAGCAGAGAATGCATGACTATGTGTCCATAAACTTGGTCGAGCATGGATCCAAGGCTTCGAGTGTGCTCAGCACTGGCAAGATATCTGTGAACCTTCTGTCAAATTTAGCTAGTAGACGGTCGAAAGTCTCGAAGTACTCTCACTTCATTTCATCCGCCAAAGTTGTAGTCCGATTGCAAGATTTGATGAAGTTCTTTCCTAGCGTCAAAGTTTTCACAAATTGTTTCAGATGCTTGGTGATCTTTTGAGTTCTTCGAGGTCGTCCTTTCTGATCAACAGAGGAGGGTCTAGTCGCGGGTTCATTCAAAGCAGGTACTTCGATTTCAAGTTCTGTTGCAAACCTCTTTAGCCCTCTCAAAAAGCGATACGAATGAAGCGTCTGAACGCAGGTCGGTGAGTTCGCTTCTTGTGGCCTGAATCTGGGTGCACGATCGGGAAATGCTCTTTCTTCGAGTTGTCCTTCGTTTCGTCGACCAGAACGGCAAAGTATTTGGTGCTTTTTAATTCTTGCACTATCGTGCGCTGAAGCCTGGAACCGATCATCGAAATAAGATCGTTCTGATATTCATGGGATGTGTAGTGACCGTACCGTCTCTGCAGCTTGTTGAAGAGCGTACGAAAATAATGATTTAGTGCGCCTTTTCGAAACAGCAATCGATTTGATGCCTACTGATACGCATAAAATTGTTATTTGTGTTTATTTTTCGGAATCCAACGTGCAACAAAGAGCCCTGAATCCACCGGATACAACGTTAACTGCTTTCTTTTCGTTATGTCAAAATGATTCTTTTGCAAAAAACTGCTGTATATTGAAGTGCCTTCGTATTACACGTGGAATGCTAAAAATAAATCGTTTGAACTCGTAAACAGGGTAAGTCAGTCAACGTCCATCTACCATCTTCAAAGATACCACGATAGCAAGACTCTACACCATTAACCCCAATCAACACGAATGCTTCTTTCTCCGCCTGCTTTTGGTGAATGTACCCGGTCTGACGTCCTTTGAGTATTTGAGAACTGTAAACGGTACTATACATAACAATGAAATTGTTATAACGTGACGTCACATAACGTGACGTCCAAAAATGAATTGGTTGAAAAGGTATTTCCGAATATTCTAACCAATTATAAAATTCATAAATGGCTCAGTGAACGAGCGATTTTGGCAGCCAAGAATAAAGACGTCCACGAAATCAACAATATTATTTTGACCAAGATTCGAGACCAGGAAATAATTTACAAGTCAGTCGACACAGTTCTGGCTGTCCATGAATGTTGATTTCATGGACGTCTTTGTTCTTGGCTGGCAGAATCACTTGTTCACTTAGCAATTTATGATTTTTATTATATCATAGTTCTTCTACCAGGCAGCAACGTTGCGGCTATTCCGGACGACGCAATTGCCAACGCCAGGTCATTTTTTGATCGAATTGATGCTAGAAGCAATCTAATTAGAAAAGTTTTACCAGTACCTCCTTGCGCATCCAAAAAGAGGATTTCTCCAACTTGGCTATCGACACAATGCATTATCTGATCATAAATGCCTTTTTGTTCAGACGTTAACTTAAAAATATTTGTTTGTACATACGACAATAGATCAATTGTGTTGTAACTTTGTTCGCGATCCAATTCTACTCATGTAGAAATAGAAGCAGTACGATTAGGTGAAGGCATTCCCAAATGCTTGAGAAGTTCGTTTGCAACAGATAAGCACAAATCTTCAATCATAACTAGAGTGCAGTTATAAATTTCTGTTGTAAAGTCCAAGGTAATATCTGACCTCTCTTGCCGTATTCGGTGGAGTATATCCTCGGCCATTTGCGATTTGTATTTCTCCCATAACTCTGTAGGAGATGAAGGAGAGCAGCTTTTGCCGGAAGACACTGGCCGTAATGTCATGTCTATGAACCAGCGATTGTCCAGGATGTAAAAGCTGTTGTATCTAATCCCAAGATGGATTATATGTAAATGTAATAAATGACGAATCATTAACCTATAGGCATCATTGACGAATGATTAATAGGCGTCAAATGACGAATCATTAATCTATATTTCATTGCGCTGCATTTCTTATCCATTTCTTTGTTAGTGGCTGGATTTATCAATTTAATATTAAAGTGATAGCCGTCGGCTCCATCCCAAAAAATGATAGGATATTGTAGGGCATCGTAGCATCGATGAGTTTCAGCAATTCTTGTCAACTGATCGTTTCCCCTATAAAGAATAATATCTCGAGGTAAGAACTGATCACCGACCACAACGATTACCAATTCGTTAATAATTTGAGCATTGTATCTACGCATATGTTCAGCAGTAGGAGCTTTGTCAGGGGACATAACAATTTTATGCGTATCAGTAGGCATCAATTCGACGGCTGTTTTGAACAGAAGCACTAAATTATTATTTTTGTGGAAAAGATGTTGCAACTGGGAAACGGTAGTCCTTTCAACGTCGTTTTTTAATCATCGGTATCATTTTCAAGTTATTTGGTTTGTTTTA
Organism: Artemia franciscana; assembly: GCF_032884065.1. NCBI lineage: Eukaryota > Metazoa > Arthropoda > Branchiopoda > Anostraca > Artemiidae > Artemia > Artemia franciscana. The sequence goes on from NC_088873.1 coordinate 38,738,944, forward strand.
CCTTGGCTTGTCGTTCGTCACTATGAAATACATATCGCAAACCTTTGTTTTTTTTTAAACTAAAATATGGTAGGCATTGATGACCTTATCCAAGTCAAAATCCCAAACCCAATCATCATCGCTATCATTTTCAGTTTTTATACGTTTTGATTCTCGCTCTACAGGTTGATTTTCATCTAACTGCGAGGTTTTACGTTCTTTAACCGCAAGCCTTTTGGCATAAACTCTTGGAGCAGCTTCCTCGGCTGCTTCTTCTGTCATTGTAGGATTTATACTAAAATGTCTCTTTGAATTAACTCATTGAGCAGCTTCCTTGGCTGTTTCTTCTGCCATTGTAGGATTTATACTGATATTTCTCTTTGAATCGCCCCCTTATAAAATTATAATGACGTCATATACAAAGCCTTATATACTTATAATGACGTCATATGTGTACAAACAATCAAACATACAACTTATCTATATATGTAAAAGTAAGTTGTCTGTGTGTGTGTGTGTGTGTGTCGAGTGACGTCATGTTTGTGTGTCAACTGACGTCATGTTTGTTGATTGACGAAATTACACACCGGGACATCGGGACACAAATGACGATCGGGACATCTATATATATATAAAAATACGTTGTCTGTGTGTCGAGTGACGTCATGTTTGTGTGTCGACAGACGTCATGTTTGTTGATTGACGAAATTACACACCGGGACATCGGGACACAAATGACGACCGAACCAGGACATAGGGAATATAAATAACGACCGGGACACTCAAAGAGAAAGCGACCGGGACACAAGGAATGTTCGATTAGCAATTACCATCAACAAAGCACCGGGACACAAATGACGACCGGAACACAGGGAATATAAATGACGACCAGGTAAACCTGACAATCTATTTATATGCACAGACAATGGGACAGCCAAGAATGTTGTAAATTCGCAAGTTTTACGTAGTTAAAAATATATATATATATCTATCTATATTCACAGGTGGGACACAGGGACACAACTACAATGGCGTGTAACTAATATGGCGCGTAACGACTTGCGCGCGCGGGGGGCTTGGGGGGGGCGCGAAGTGCCACCCCAACAGCTAGTAGAGAATATAAATGACGACCGGGAAACTCAAAGAGAAAGCGACCGGGACACAAGGAATGTTCGATTAGCAATCACCATCAACAAAGCACCGGGACACAAATGACGACCGGGACACAGGGAATATAAATGACGACCAGGACACTCAAAGAGAAATTACAGACCGGGACACCGGAACACAAATGACGACCGGGACAAAAATGACGACCGGGACACCGGGAATATAAATGACGACCGCGACACTCAAAGAGAAATTACAGACTAGGACACCGGAACACAGGGAATATAAATGACGACCGGGACACAGGGACACAACTAGAACGGGGACGCCGGTGGGCACAGGGGGATATATAAATGACGACGGGGACACAGGGAATGTTCGATTAGCAATCACCATCAACAAAGCTCAAGGGCAATCATTAGAATAATGAGGTATAGATCTAAATTCGGATTGTTTTTCCCATGGACAATTATATGTTGCATGTTCAAGAGTCGGTAAACATGACAATATATTTATATACACAGACAATGGGACAGCGAAGAATGTTGTAATTATTCACAAGTTTTACGTAGTTAAAAACATACATATATATCTATCTATATTCACAGGTGGGACTCAGGGACACAACTACAATGGCGCGTAACTAATATGGTGCGTAAACACTTAAGTGCGCGGGTGGGCTTGGGGGGGCGCGAAGCGCCCCCACCAACTAGGTTTTGGGGTAGCGCGAAGCACCACCCCAACAGCTAGTTTTATATATATCTTCTATTTATATATATAAAAATAATTTGTCTGCGTGTGTGTGTGTCGAGCGACGTCATGTTTGTGTGTCGACTGACGTCATGTTTGTTGATTGACGAAATTACACACCGGGACATCGGGACACAAATGACGACCGGGACATCGGGACACAAATGACGACCGGGACACCGGGACATCTATCTATATCTATCTATCTATACATATAAAAATAAGTTGTCTGTATGTCTGTCTGTGGATCAGGTGATTTCGTTAATAATATACCATTTAAAACACCAAAATGAACATGCTGGAGTAGTCACTCGATGAGAGAGGGTATATATATATATATTTAGTTTTCAGTCCAGAACCAATAAAGCTATTATGTAAACATCAAAAATATTTATGTTGTCTGAGCAATAATTTTTAGTTTTTATTTCAAAATAGAAAATTACCTGAATATTTTAGAATTAGTTTTGTTTTTTGTTAGGTTCCTGCTATTCAACGCGTGACTTCAATTCGTCACGAATTAGTAAAAATTAGAAGATGTCTACTTGGAATAATTATGTTGAAAGTGCTCAAAGAGCTGCTCAAAGAGTCTATGCCAAAAAACTTGCGGCTGATAGAAAAAGTAAGAGAAGAAAGCGTGTCGAGGAATCTCAAGAACAGCAAGAAAACAGGCTTGCGGCTGATAGAAAAAGTAAGAGAAGAAAGCGTGCCGAGGAATCACAAGAACAGCAAGAAAACAGGCTTGCGGCTGATAGAGAAAGTAAGAAAAGAAAGCGTGACGAGGAACCACAAAAACAGTGTGAAAATAGGCTTGCGGCTGATAGAGAAAATAAGAAAAGAAAGCGTACCGAGGAATCAAAAGAACAGCAAGGAAACAGGCTTGAGGCTGATAGAGAAAGAAAGAACAGAAAGCGTGCCGAGGAACTACCAGAGCAACGCGAAACTAGACTTTCTGCTAAAAGAGAAAGTGAAAAAAGAAGGCGTGCCGAGGAACTACCAGAGCAACATGAAACCAGACTTGCTGCTAAAAGAGAAAGTGAAAAAAGAAGGCGTGCCGAGGAATCACAAGAACAGCAAGAAATCAGGCTTGCTGCTGATAGAGAAAGTAAGAAAAGAAAGCGTGTCGAGGAATCAGAGCAACCTGAAAGTTATAGCCTGGCATTCAGGTACAGCCCAGTCGATGATTATAGCTTGAGTAGATGTGTTCAAATCGGGACTATGTCTAAAATTTGTCCCTATTGCAAGGCCTTGAAATTCAATGGCGAAACAATGGGAATGTGTTGCGCCTCAGGAAAAGTTAAACTTCCTCTATTGGCTGCACCACCAGAGCCATTGAAGACTTTCCTTACTGGAACTACATCAGAATCTAAGCGTTTTTTGTCAAAAATCAGAAAATATAACTCATGTTTCCAAATGACGTCGTTTGGAGCCCAAATCGAAAATCCAGATCAATTTATGTCTACTTTCAAAGTAAAAGGGCAAATTTATCATGGAGCAGGGTCCCTTCTACCATTCTCAGGCGAGAATCATAAATTTTTACAATTGTACTTCATCAGTGATAGAAATTCTGAATTGAATGCACGTTGCGAAATTTCTCCCAAAGTTGAAAGGACAATCGTTTCCCAATTGCAACATCTTTTCCACGAAAATAATAATTTAGTGCGTCTGTTCAAAACAGCCATCGATTTGATGCCTACTGATACGCATAAAATTGTTATTTCTGCTGACAAAACGCCTCCTGGCCAACATGTGCGTAGATACAATGCTCCAACTATCGACGAAGTGGCAATCGTTATGGTCGGTGATCAGTTTTTACCTCGAGATATTATTCTTCATAAGCGAAACGCTCAGTTGTTAAGAATTGCTGAAACTCATCGATGCTACGATGCCCTACAATATCCTATCATTTTTTGGGATGGAGCCGACGGCTATCACTTTAATATTAAATTGATGAATCCAGCCACTAACAAAGAAATGAATAAGAAATGCAGTGCAATGCATTATTATTCCTATAGACTAATGATTCGGCAGGATGAAGAAAATTATATTTTAAAATGCCGTGAATTGTTTCACCAATACGTCGTTGATATGTATGCTAAAATTGAATCAGAACGTTTGCTATATATCCGCCTGATCCTCACATGTTGAATGAGATGCTCACTTCGAGAAAAGCTTTTATTACATGTAGTGCACTTGTATGGTTTTTCACCGGTGTGAGTTCTCAGATATCTGGTGATTGAATGTGCGCTTGCATACGTCAAACTTGAATGGCTTTTCAGCAGTGTGGGTTCCCATGTGAATGACAAGAGTTTTCTTATGTCTAAAACTGCACTTGCAAACTTCACACTTGAACGGCTTCTCGCCAGTGTGGATCCTCACATGTTGAATGAGAAGCTCATTTCGAGAAAAGCTTTTATTACATGTAGTGCACTTGTATGGCTTTTCACCGGTGTGGGTTCTCATATGTCTGGTGAGTGTATTCTTTTGATTAAATGTGCGCTTGCATACTTCACACTTGAACGGCTTTTCAGCCGTGTGGGTTCTCATGTGAATGACAAGAGTTGTCTTATGTCTAAAACTGCACTTGCATACTTCACACTTGAACGGCTTCTCGCCAGTGTGGATCCTCACATGTTGAATGAGATGCTCACTTCGAGAAAAGCTTTTATTACGTGTAGTGCACTTGTATGGCTTTTCACCGGTGTGAGTTCTCATATGTCTGGTGATTGAATGTGCGCTTGCATACATCACACTTGAATGGCTTTTTAGCAGTGTGGGTTCTCATGTGAATGACAAGAGTTTTCTTATGTCTAAAATTGCACTTGCATACTTCACACTTGAACGGTTTCTCGCCAGTGTGGATCCTCACATGTTGAATGAGATGCTCACTTCGAAAAAAGCTTTTATTAGTGCACTTGTATGGCTTTTCACCGGTGTGAGTTCTCACATGTCTGGTGATTGAATGTGCGCTTGCATACGTCAAACTTGAATGGCTTTTCAGCAGTGTGGGTTCCCATGTGAATGACAAGAGTTTTCTTATGTCTAAAACTGCACTTGCAAACTTCACACTTGAACGGCTTCTCGCCAGTGTGGATCCTCACATGTTGAATGAGAAGCTCATTTCGAGAAAAGCTTTTATTACATGTAGTGCACTTGTATGGCTTTTCACCGGTGTGGGTTCTCATATGTCTGGTGAGTGTATTCTTTTGATTAAATGTGCGCTTGCATACTTCACACTTGAACGGCTTTTCAGCAGTGTGGGTTCTCATGTGAATGACAAGAGTTTTCTTATGTCTAAAACTGCACTTGCATACTTCACACTTGAACGGCTTCTCGCCAGTGTGGATCCTCACATGTTGAATGAGAAGCTCATTTCGAGAAAAGCTTTTATTACATGTAGTGCACTTGTATGGCTTTTCACCGGTGTGGGTTCTCATATGTCTGGTGAGTGTATTCTTGTGATTAAATGTGCGCTTGCATACGTCACACTTGAACGGCTTGTCACTGGTGTCTGTCTCTGCATACTGAATGAGATAACTATCTTGAAAAAAACTATCATTGTATGCATCACACTTAAAACGTATATCGGCGTTATAGAAAGTCTGGTGTCCATTATTTTGAACTATTAGGTGTCTAGCATGAATATTGCTTATAGATCGTTTCTCGTCATTTTGAAAAGATGTTTCATTCTTCTGATTTTCTGTGTCCTCTTCTTTTTTTTCTGGTAGTTTCTTCAGCTGGTTATTCAGCTTCTTTGTGGCTGGAATTTCTTCTAAAATGTCTACTGATGAGATATTGGTATTCGACTGATCAGTTTTAGTATAGTCTGTTCGAAACCGATTGTTGTGATTAGTGTCATTTCGAAATATGATCTCATTATCAGAGCCTTGTTCATTCATTGATTTCATCTTTGAGGGTTCAAATTTTGATTAACTTCATTTTCTTCAAGCTTTAAGTGAAAGTTGAGATGCCAAGCAAAGTGGAAATTAACATTAAAAAAGAGTTTTTTCAATCAAAGCTGTTGTGCTAATCTGTTTTAGGTTTCATGACAAAAAGAAATAATTCTTTACTTTAAGGATTTTGATTATAAATTGGTGCATTAAATAATTTTGACCTTGCTTTTTTTAATTCGATTCATCATTTATGACGAAAGTCGATTTAATTTAATTATCATGGATGTAGCAGTAGCTGCAGTCTAGTAAAAAAACAAATCACTCTAACATCGAAAATAAAATGTTTTAAGGAAAACAAAAATTGACAAATATTTCTTATGCAACATTATTTTGAAAATTGTAATTTTCATTCAGATTCATCTAAATTACTTTGTAATTACGAAAAGAACCTCTGAGAGTAAAAAAATTCTGATGCCGTAAAAAATGAAATTCAGTAAAATAAAATTGTGACATTGATTAATTAATTAATTTCTTTAATCTATGTCTTATACCATAACAAAACTATTGAGTTAAATAATACTGAAAGAGATTTAACTACAACTATACAACAAAGAAATTAACTAAACAAACATAATCAAGGGTGGTGAGGCAAAAATAAGCAAAGGCCAGAATACTGCAGCTCACCATACAGGACGGCCAGATTTGCAGGTGAATCGGGTACTCCAAACTTGTGAGATAATTTTACTATTGCTATTCCAAGAGATACAGTAAAAACGTACAATATCTAAATCAAAAGACAGGATTAGCTTAACATTTTTCTCCTTTAAATCAAGATAAAGACCCGGAAGTTAGAGGAAAAAATTACATCAAAAACTAGAATAAAGCCTACCCAGCTCTCGCCTATTATTCCTCCCTCGAGTAGCTAGAGATTTCCGCTTAACTGGACCCAAATTTTCCATGAATATGCATAGGTCACATGACCAAACTTTTGAATACGTAGGCGCCAACCTCTCTACTCCTGTGTGTATACGTAGTATATTAGAAGTGGCATTTTCTCGTGTTAGAAGACAATGAATTTTAAAATTTTTGCTACCACTTGAAAATGAACGACGAGCAAATAATGTTTCCTGGAAAGAAGCCTTGACAACTACCAGTCAAATATCTTATTGTAAGTCATATGTTTCCTTTTTTGAATTAGTTAAGCGATTAATAATAACATGTTTGTAGATTTTTCCTCTAAATCGGTTACATGGTTATTTCCTTAAAACCAGCATATTGACATTTCTAGCCACAAGAAAAGTTCTAAATATGTAACAACCTTAAAGAAGAATTCATATTTTCACCGGGGTGGTCTTATAGAAATTATGGTGACGCCATTATATCAAGAAGAACATCAAATTGTCTGCTCTTAGAAGACAAGTGACAATAAAAATCAATGTAAATAACCATGTCACGTTGCCCTTCCAAGGAACAGCGGCTAAGAAGCCGACCTTCCAGTACTATATCTTATCTTTTTAAACAAGCTATAGTTGTATATTTAGTTATTCATCAATTTTTCTGAAAACAGCTCCATATATTTTTTGGAAAATTGACACCTTGAGAATTTCTAGCCTAAAAAACGATCTATATAGGTCACGAATTTGAAAACATTTGTTAAGAGCCTTAATTTCGAAAAAACGATTCACATGACTGACGTCATATAGACTACTATATGAATTAATACATACATCAGCTTTGTAACGATGCCATGAATTTATATAAAAGTCTTTATATATATATGTAACTGCAATAAAAGACATCATATTAAAAAACATCACATCATAATATCTTATTTGGACCATCAAATAAGACAAAATAAAAAAGAAAGAAATTTCGTGTTTCAAAATAATAGCTATAATGATTGGTTTGTGGTTTTGACATGGCTGAGGTAAACAATGCTTGCCATGCCTTTTTTAAAAAAAGCAAAGTTTTGGTAATATGTAGTTCATAATGATAAATGACAAGGCGAGGCAAAAGTTAAGGATCCAATCGAAGAAAAAGCAGTAAATAACGACGTTCAACATTACATAAGAACTTCAAGTGATTAAATAGCTAGAAACAAAGACATGTGAATGTATAAGCATGTCAAGGCATGTCATGTCAAGTCAAGCATGACATGGCACTGACATGGCATGTCAAGCATGTCAACGAAGAGCCTGATACTGGTTCAACCTCTGTTAAAAAACAAAGGATCGGCGGTGTGTTGTTCATAATGACAGAAGACAGCACAAAGCAAAAATGAATAGTCCAGTCGAATAGACAGCTGCAAATTAAGAAGTTCAATATTTTGAACGATGAAATAGCTACATATATAGACATTAAAGTTTAGAAGAACATTAACGAAGAGCCTGATACTGCACAAAAATACCGTTAATCTTCATATTAAAACCTTTGTGAAGGAATTGCAGTAGTCAAGGACATTGGTAATTCTAAGAACATTGACGAAGGATGTAGTTATATAGGCTAGCTTTAAGCAGAAGCTGGTAAAACCACAAAGAGCACCAAAAGACGTAGCAATTGGGCTGACAGTAACCAAAACACCAAGAAAAAAGGTAATTTCACTAAGGTGTTCGCAAACTTAAGTTTTATTAGTATAAGAGAAGTATAAACAACAAGACATGATTTAACTGACAATTGTTGAAAATGATCTGAAAACAAAAACAAAAACGATAACGTTGTCTGAAAAAAAAATCTCCAACAGCCCGATTAGCCCGTCGATTATCTGTTCGACTGGTAATTTACCTTCTTTAAAGACCTTCAGTTCTTCTTGAACCTTCCTATCAAGTAATCTTTCTTCCATTTTGTGTATTTCTGATTTCGACATTTCTCATTTTTAAATTCCTTTTTTTCTGGAAATTTCTTCTATGCTGTGTTTGTAGAACATTCGTCGGAAACTTTTGCAAAATTTCTATTAACACTGGGAAATGATCTGAACCTACAAAGGGGAGAACTTCTACATTTCTAACATCCATCGCGAGGGAAACGTCCACCAGCACATAATCAATAACACTCCCTTTCGTACCCGTAAAACACGTAAAGTCCCCCTTACCCTTATCTCTCCCAAACCTCCCATTCCCTACAACTAGCCCATTTTCTTCACAAAAATCTAATAGCCTTTTCCCCCAAATACTCAACTTCCTACCTTCATCCATGCTACTTCTTGTAATCCCGTAAGTCTTCGGAGCTGGAACCACTTCCTCACAAATCACTGTATCCACTACTTCTCTTTTCACGCTGGTGTACGCGTTAAAGTCTCCCAATATCGTTAAACTGTGGTCATGGTATTTAAATTTCATTTCTTTGATCTCTTTTTCCAGAATATCCCAAGTATCTTCATTTGTGTAGGAACTGCTCTGTGGTGACAAGTAAAGTGATCCGATCACTGTCTACCGTCTGTCAGAAAAAAGAACTTTGACCTAAATTATATTTTCCGACTTGCTACTTAATTTCTGGTATTTCGTCACACTTTACACTTTAGCAGGTCAATAACACCCACGTAATATCTTCTGTTCGACGACTCTCTTCTCGACACTTTTTCTACATAAAGTCTGTCAAACAGTATTGATTCGTTGGGGTCATGCCAAGTTTCCGCTAAACACATAACGTCAAATGCACTCACATTTTCCGATACTTGCTTATATCCTGTAGTAGTCTGCTATGCTTCTTCCTATTCTGACATTGGGGCTTTCGTATCTCGGACATCCTTTGTTTTCGTGCGCGTTTAAAATTGACTCTCTCTCTGTGGTCTCTGTGGACGATTATTCAGCCTATTGCGTTCTTCCGGGATGATCATCTGATCCGCTTTCCTGGCGGGCTTAGACCTCGGGTTCGACCCAGATGATCCAACATTTACTTCTGTAGCACTAGTCTGACTGTTTAGTTCCTGGTGAATTTCGGCGGTGACCGCCGCGTTTACTACTGTCTGGGCCGAGGAGGCACTATCCATTGAGCTCTGAGAGTCACTTCGACCACAGTGGGACCAAGGCCTAGTTATATTTTTCCGGGTGACCTCTTTAACTTTTCTACTCTCTTCATCATAAACCAAGAGAGTTCCATCGACAAAAAGTTTTATTCCCCGTAATCTGACGGGTTTTCCCTCTTCAATTGCTTGGTTCATGACTATTTTTTAAGTGGCTTCGCGCATTCCTTTCCTCCAATGTGTAGTCCGGGGCCACGTCGTTCCGAAACGTCGTTCCACTCCGTCGTTCCGAAACGTACGGCCGCTTTTCAGAATAAAGTTTCGGGTATCTGCGCACTGTATTTTCAGCAAAATTGCTCCTGACCTCATCCGGAAAACATCCTTTACCTCGCTACGATGGAGCTCCAAAGACGAAATTCGGGTATCCAGATACAACTTCTTCTTTAAGCGTAGTTAGTAGTGAGTCTCTCTGTCGTAAGTTGTAAATAATCACGTTTGTTCTCATCACTTCGGTTTCTATATACCGAATACGGCGGTTTGCTTCACCAAGTTCTTTCCTCGTTACCACAAGTTCTTGACTAAGCTTTTGGTTTTCTGCATTAATTTGTGTCAACTGTCCTTTAATAATCACATGTGGCAATAAGCCGAGTTTTGCGTTGACTGTGGTGACAAGCACTGACTGTGGTGCGTCTTCATCCGCCATATTGTGAATTCTTATATATTCCAATTCTTAAATCCTTGTATGAAAATCTCTTTACAAGTGTCTAAAAAACTAGTCAAACAGGTTTCAAAAACGATCTTCATTTGTCGATTGATTGCAAAATAAGTTCATAAAAACTTGCCAAACAGCTTTGTTTACTATCCAGAAAAAGGTTATTTTTTCACTCAGAATGCATAGTTGTTCACGGAACGAAAGCTAATTCAACGATATACAGATTCAGACCGATATAAATCGGTCTGTTTTTATTATCTGCTACACCCGCTTATATTTTAAAATGTTATTTTATATTATATTTTATATTTATATTATATTTTATATAATATTTTACATTATATTTAAAAAGTAAAGAATGTTATCGTCTTCAATGTTTGTTTGCTTATATCTTCTGGAACTTATCATCTAGCAGAAGATAACGCACAAAATCATAAAACAGGCGTAAAGTGAGCACAGTCAGTAATATTAAAATTCTTGGTCTAAAGATATGAGCCGAAACATTTATTGTTCAAATCGGATTTTGACTATTTTCAAGTGGTAAGAATAGTAAAAAGGCTATTTTTTTTATTTTGAAATAGTTTTCTTTTCTGCTGAAAAAATATTCATCCACAAAAATCCCTTATTTGACCATTTCAGTAATGTGACACTCTGGACACTTGGTTTTCACAATATATCAGTAAAAAAGGGAAGAATTACCAAAATTATAATATGCCCACCTTACTCTTGGAATAGTAGAAAAGCTGTTGTTTTCGATTTTCAAGGCCTTTAGAATAAGTCTAAGAGAGACAAAAGACGCAAGCTGTTTAATGATGGTGATGCCATAGCAGTGAACAAATAGCAGTGTCTGAAAAACTGAAGACGAATAATCATACAAAACTCATCATTTGCGGCTCTATGCTAGTGACATGCTAGCTTTATGTATATCTTACGTCTATCAAACAGTTCGTGGTAACAAACTATAGTAAGGAGCGACATGGCTCAATAGTAACCTAAACTAAAAAAACGGAATTTTGATACCAATAGTTGCATCAAAGAAATCGAATGTTAATGCTGATCTTCAATATATAATTTGCATCAAGTTTAGTCTTAACCATCAAAAGTTACGAGCCTAAGAAAATTTGCCTTATTTTGAAAAATATGGGGAAACACCCCTTAAAAGTCATCTATATATATAAAAATAAGTTGTTTGTCTGTGGGTCTGTCGAGTGACGTCATGTCATCATGTCGTCATGAAGTTATTTGTCGTCATGTTTGTTATGACGATGACGTCATTAAAAGTATTTAAGAAAATCGTTCAAAGACAAATTTTTAATTGTAAGAAGATCGTGGACGGAAAAATGTTTAATTGTAAAATGACTGAAGAACCTACAATGGCAACAGCCGAGGAAGCTGCTCAAAGAGTCTATGCCAAAAAAACTTGCGGCTGATAGAGAAAGTAAGAAAAGAAAGCGTGCCGAGGAATCACAAGAACAGCAACAAAACAGGCTTGCGGCTAAAGAACGCAAAACCGCGCAGTTCGATGAAAATCCACCTGGACAGCGAGAGTCAAAACATATCAAAACTGAAAATGCTAGCGATGATGATTGGGTTTGGGATTTTGACTTGGATAAGGTCATTAATGCCTACCAGATTTTAGTTAAAAAAACAAAGGTTCGGCGATATGTATTTCATAGTGACGCTGAAAAATAAAGAAGAGAAAGAAAACTGAAAAAAGAAAAAAGGTAAAAAACTAAAAAAAACTAAAAAGAAAAAACACTCAAAGAGAAATTACAGACCGGGACACAAATGACGACCGGGACAGAGGGAATATAAATGACGACAGGGACACTCAAAGAGAAATTACAGACTGGGATACCGGGACACAAATGACGACCGGGACACAGGGAATATAAATGACGACCAGGACACAGGTATTTAAGAATATCGTTCAAAGACAAATTTTTAATTGTAAGAAGATCGTTGAAAGAGAAATTTCTAATTGTAAAATGACTGAAGAACCTACAATGGCAACACCCGAGGAAGCTGCTCAAAACGAATGTATTCAAGCCGAAGTAGCTGAGTTGGTAAAGCGTTATGTTTCAGGTTCTATGTCCGAAAGGCTCCAGGTTTGAACCTTGGCTTTAGCATTAATATAAAAGAAGAAAAAAAAACTAAAAAAGGTAAAAACTACAAAAAAACTAAAAGGAAAATACTAAAAAAACTAAAAAAGCTAAAAAACAAAAAAACAAAAAAAGGTAAAAAACTAAAAGCTAAAAAAGAAAAAAAACTAAAAAAACTAAAAAAGGTAAAAACTACAAAAAAACTAAAAAGAAAAAAAAGCTAGAAACTAATAAAAAACTAGAAAAATACTGAAAAGGAAAAAAACTGAAAAATAAAGGAGAATAAGAAAACTAAAAGCCGGGACACAGGGAATATAAATGACGAACGGGACAATCAAAGAGAAATTACAGACTGGGACACAAATAACGACCGGAGATATAAATGACGACCGGGACACTCAAAGACAAATTACAGACCGGGACAGCGGGACACAAATGACGACCGGGACACAGGGAATATAAATGACGACTGGGACGCTCAAAGAGAAATTACAGACTGGGACACTGGGACACAAATGACGACCGGGATACTGGGAATATAAATGACGACCGGGAAACAGGGACACAACTACGAGGGGGATGCCGGGGGCACAGGGGGATATATAAATGACGACGGGGACACAGGGACTGTTCGATTAGCAATCACCATCAACAAAGCTCAAGGGCAATCATTAGAATAATCAGGTATAGATCTGAATACGGATTGTTTTTCCCATGGATAGTTTTATGTTGCATGTTCAAGAGTCGGTAAACCTGACAATCTATTTATATGCACAGACAATGGGACATCGAAGAATGTTGTATATTCGCAAGTTTTACGTAGTTAAAACAAACACATACATATATATATATATATATATATATATATATATATATATATATATATATATATATATATATATATATATATATATATATATATATATATATATATATATATCTTTCTATATTCACAGGTGGGACACAGGGACACAACTACAATGGCACGTAACAACTTACGCGCGCGAGGGGGCTTGGAGGGGCGCGAAGCGCCCCCACCAACTAGGTGTTGGGGTGGCGCGAAGCGCCACCCCAACAGCTAGTGCGTAATAAAAACATACGAATTTAGAAGTTCGTCGCGTAAGCTAATTCGTAATTTACGTATGTTTTACTAATAAAAACATTCGTACAATTAAAAGTTCTAGTTGCCTTTTTAAGTAGCCAAAAACCTGGGGGGGGGGGGGGGTAACTAGGCCTACTCCCCCGCTCCTTTTTTCTCAAAATCGTGCGATCAAAACTATGAGAAAGCCATTTAGCCAAAGATATAAATTAATATGCAAATTTCGTTTTAATTATTGATGTGCGGAGAGACAAAATCAAAACATGCATTAATTCAAAACGTTCAGAAATTAAATAAAAAAACAGCTTTTTTAACTGAAATTAAGGAAGGACATTAAAACTTTAAACAACCAGAAATTACTCTGTATATGAAAGGGGATGTTCCCGCCTCGACGCCCCGCTCTTTACGCTAAAGTTTATTACTGTTTTAGGATGTAGAGTTGAGAGAAAGAGTCAAATTTTAGCGTAAAGAGCGAGGCGTTGAGAGGGAACAGCCACTTTCATATACGGAGTAATTTCTGTTCGTTTCAAGTTTTAATGTCGCCCTTTACTTTCAGTTAAAAAAAAACTGTTTTTTTATTTAATCACGTACAGGAGGCTCCATGCTGAGGATATACTAGTTCTATGGTAGGTTTTATATATAACTAGCTGTTGGGGTGGCGCTTCGCGCCACCCCAACACCTAGTTGGTGGGGGCGCTTCGCGCCCGCATGCCCCCCCCCCCCGCGCGCGTAAGTCGTTACGCGCCATATTAGTTACGCGCCATTGTAGTTGTGTCCCTGTGTCCCACCTGTGAATACAGATAAAAGAGCAAAGATTTCTCTTTTCGTTATAGATATATATATATATATATATATATATATATATATATATATATATATATATATATATATATATATATATATATATATATATATATATATATATATATATATATATATATATATATATATATATATATATATATATATATATATATATATATATATATATATATATATATATATATATATATATATATATATATATATATATATGTTTTTAACTACGTAAAACTTGGGAATATACAACATTCTTCTATGTCCCATTGTCTGTGCATATAAATAGATTGTCAGGTTTACCGACTCTTGAACATGCAACATAAGATTGTCCATGGGAAAAACAATCTGTATTCAGATCTATACCTCATTATTCTAATGATTGCCCTTGAGCTTTGTTGATGGTGATTGCTAATCGAATATTCCCTGTGTCCCGGTCGTCATTTATATTCCCAGTATCCCGGTTGTCATTTGTGTCCCAGTGTCCCAGTCTGTAATTTCTCTTTGAACGTCCCGTTCGTCATTTATACTCCCTGTGTCCCGGTCGTCATTTGTGTCCCGGTCTGTAATTTATCTTTGAGTGTCCCGGTCGTCATTTATATCTCCCGGTCGTTATTTGTGTCCCAGTGTCCCAGTCTGTAATTTCTCTTTGAGTGTCCCGGTCGTCATTTATATTCCCTGTGTCCCGGCTTTAAGTTTTCTTTTTCTCCTTTATTTTTCAGTTTTTTTCCTTTTTTTAGTTTTTTTTTCTTTTTCAGTTTTTAGTTTTTTTTTAGTTTTTTTATTAGTCTTTATTTTTTTTCTTTTTAGTTTTTTTGTAGTTTTTACTTTTTTCTTTTTTACCTTTTTTTTGTGTTTTTTTAGTTTTTTAGTATTTTCTTTTTAGTTATTTTTTGTAGTTTTACCTTTTTTAGTTTTTTTCTTCTTTTGTATTAATGCTAAAGCCAAGGTTCAAACCTGGAGCCTCTCGGACCTAGAACCTGAAACATAAAGCTTTGCCAACTCAGCTACTTCGGCTTGTTTTTTTTAAACTAAAATCTGGTAGGTATTGATGACCTTATCCAAGTCAAAATCCCAAACCCAATCATCATCGCTCTCATTTTCAGTTTTGATATGTTTTGACTCTCGCTGTCCAGGTGGATTTTCATCGAACTGCGCAGTTTTGCGTTCTTTAGCCGCAAGCCTGTTTTCTTGCTGTTCTTGTGATTCCTCGGCACGCTTTCTTTTCTTACTTTCTCTATCAGCCGCAAGTTTTTTGGCATAGACTCTTTGAGCAGCTTCCTCGGCTGTTGCCATTGTAGGTTCTTCAGTCATTTTACAATTAAACATTTTTCCGTCCACGATCTTCTTACAATTAAAAATTTGTCTTTGAACGATTTTCTTAAATACTTTTAATGACGTCGTCGTCATAACAAACATGACGACAACTAACTTCATGACGACATGATGACATGACGTCACTCGACAGACCCACAGACAAACAACTTATTTTTATATATATAGATTAAATAAAAAACAAGTGATGCGTTTTCTTATGTTGCTGATGTTCTTACTTCCCTCGTTAATTTGTGCTTGAAACGGGGAACGTTTCTTGATTGCTTGAAAATTGTTAAGATTACCCCTGTTTTTAAAGGCGGTAATAAAAATGATATTGGAAATTATTAGTCTATCTCGGTCTTACCTGTTATTTCTCGTGTGCTAAAAAGTGTATTAAAATTAGAGTTTATGATCATTTGGAACTACATAAGCTGTTAAATCCAATTGAATTTGGCCTCAGGAAGGGGAGAACCACAGAGATGGCATTATCATATATAACTTCGGTAATCAATGGAGCTCTTGACAATAAGCTTAGAGTAGCTGGTCTAATTTTTGATTTGATTAAGGCTTTTGACACTGTTGACCCCCAACTACTGCTTTGAAAATGTGAATTTCATGGACTAAGGGAGGATACTTTGGCTTTGCTCTGTGATTACCTCCGAAATAGAGATCAGTATGTTCACATTAATGGATTTTCTTCAAGTAAAAGTCTTGATAAATCTGGTATCCCCCAGGGCTCTGTGTTAGGTCCCACTCTTTTTTGATTTTTATTAATGATCTGCCGAATGATGTTGCATTTACTTCTAGAATTAGAGATCTAGTGGATCCTGCACCTTCGGGATCCAAAATCACTACACCCTTATTTGGTGATAATGCGACACTGATGTGTGTTGCTTCAATTGAACAACAACTTACCTCAACAATTAATGCTGCAATGACTACGACATGTCTTTGGTTGAAGACAAACCGGCTTGACCTAAATATAAATAAGTCAAATTTTGCTATCTTTTCAGGGTCTCCAGATTATTATTCTTGGATTACGGAAATAACTTCACCGAAAGGAAATGTTAAGAGGTCAAGTTTCGTTAAGCACCTTGGGATTATTACTGACGAAAATTTATCATTTATATAGGCTACCAAGTTAAAGCTATAATTAGAATACTATCGTGGAATTTAGGGATTATCTGTGAATTCAAACACATTTTCCTTCAAATGTTTTACGGTTATTGTATTTTTCTCTGATGCATCCACATATTTAGTATTGCCTCCAATTATTAGAAAACATCCAAACAGCAGTGAAATAATTCACGTGCCCGTGCCCGTTCAGTTCACGTGCCCGTGGAGAACTCAGGTTTTGAAGTATAAATAAATCTAAATTAGGTTCATGACAAAAGATAATCCTACAATAAATAAACCCAAGAGTTACAGTTGTGACGGTATCAGTAAATTACAAAATATGGTTTGCTGACTCAATAGAATAAAACCAAATTAGTATTTCTATTTTAGATTGGGAGTGTCGATATTCAGCCAATCTAGTTTTTAATTCAAAATAGAAAGAATGGCTGATGCTGGTAAGGCCGTTTGGTCAATCCTTTGGCTCATACTACTGATTCTTATTGGATTTCCTGTTGCTGGGTTCTGTGCTAGCTGGTATATTATATTCTCAGTTTTCATTTGTATAGAAGGCTGTGGGGTAAGTAAACTTTATTATTGGTATATTTTCCTTCAATAAATTTGGTATAATGAAAACAACCCAGGTTATAAAAAAAAAATTAAGTGAACGAGAAAAAACTTAGCCAATTTATAGTCACTTTTATTGGATAAGGTTTTTCTTTAAAAAAAAAAATAATGCTGCTATGCAGTTTATTTCTAAATTGCCCGACGTTTCCCCTTAAGCATATGTTTTCCGTTCTCCTATATAAAAAAAAAGGTGCTCTTCTTTCAGAAAAATGTGATGTTAGAAGGAATTAAAGACTAATAGGAGGAATTTGTATTCAAAGATGATTCATAAACCATATTAGTTTGCCAGAAGGAAATTCGAAGAAATAAAGATCGAGAGCGGGGTTTTTTAAGGCAAACGAAAACACTGGACAAAAAGGAGAATATTTCAGAGGTGCAACCACTTTGCTCCTTTTGAAGCAAATTTGAACAAATAAAGATCGAGAGCGGGTTTTTTAAGGCAAATAGAAACACAAGACAAAAAGGAGAATATTTCAGAAGTACAGCCACTTTGCTCTTTTTGAAGCAAATTTGAACAAATAAAGATCGAGAGCGGGTTTTTAAGGCAAACAGAAACACAAGACAAAAAGGAGAATATTTCAGAAGTACAACCACTTTGCTCCTTTTGAAGCAAATTTGAACAAATAAAGATCGAGAGCGGGTTTTTTTTTTAAGGCAAACAGAAACATAAGACAAAAAGGAGAATATTTCAGAGGTGCAACCACTTTGCTCCTTTTGAAGCAAATTTGAACAAATAAAGATCGAGAGCGGGTTTTTTAAGGCAAACAGAAACACAAGACAAAAAGGAGAATATTTCAGAGGTGCAACCACTTTGCTCCTTTTGAAGCAAATTTGAACAAATAAAGATCGAGAGCGGGGTTTTTTAAGGCAAACGAAAACACTGGACAAAAAGGAGAATATTTCAGAGGTGCAACCACTTTGCTCCTTTTGAAGCAAATTTGAATAAATAAAGATCGAGAGCGGGTTTTTTAAGGCAAACAGAAACACAAGACAAAAAGGAGAATATTTCAGAGATGCAACCACTTTGCTCCTTTTGAAGAAAATTTGAACAAATTAAGATCGAGAGCGGGTTTTTTAATGCAAACAGAAACACAAGACAAAAAGGGAATATTTCAGAGACGCAACCACTTTGCTCCTTTTGAAGCAAATTTGAACAAATAAAGATCGAGAGCGGTTTTTTTAATGCAAACAGAAACACAAGACAAAAAGGAGAATATTTCAGAGGTGGAACCACTTTGCTCCTTTTGAAGCAAATTTGAACAAAAAAAGATCGAGAGCGGGTTTTTTAAGGCAAACAGAAACACAAGACAAAAAGGAGAATATTTCAGAGGTACAACCACTTCGCTTTTTTTGAAGCAAATTTGAAGAACTGAAGATCGAGAGCGGGGTTTTTTAAGACAAACGAAGACACTGGACTAGAAGGAGAATATTTCAGAGATGTAACCACTTCGCTTCTTTTGAAGCAAATTTGAACAAATAAGCATCGACAGCGGGGTTTTTCAAGGCAAACGAAAACATTGGACAAGAAGGAGAATATTTCAGAGGTGAAACCACTTTGCTTCTTTTGAAGCAAATTTGAAGAAATAAAGATCAAGAGCGGGGTTTTCTAAGGCAAACGAAAACCATGGACAAAAAGGAGAATATTTCAGAGGTGAAACCACTTTGCTTCTTTTGAAGCAAACTTGAAGATATGAAGATCGACAGCAGGGTTATTTAAGGCAAACGAAAACACTGGACTAAAAGAAAATATACTTCAGAGGTGCAACCACTTCACTTCTTTGGAATCAAATTTGAAGAAATAAAGATCGACAGCGGGGTTATTTAAGGAAAACGAAAACACTGGATAAAAAGGAAAATATTTCAGAGGTGAAACCACTTTGCTTCTTTTAAAGCAAACTTGAAGAAATAAAGATCGGGAGCAGGGTTTTTTAAGGCAAACAAAAACACAAGACAAAAACGAGAATATTTCAGAGATGCAACCACTTCGCTTCTTTTGAAGCAAAAGAGAATATTCCAGAGGTACAATCACTTCGTTTTTTTTTTGAAGCAAATTTGAAGAAATAAAGATCGAGAGCGGGATTCTTAAGAGAAACAAAAACACAAGACAAAAAGGAGAATATTTCAGAGGTACAACCACTTCGTTTCTTTTGAAGCAAATTTGAAGAAATAAACATCGAGAGCGAGTTTCTTAAGAGAAACAAAAACACAAGACAAAAAGGAGAATATTTCAGAGGTGAAACCGCTTTGCTTCTTTTGAAGCAAACTCGAAGAAATAAAGATCGACAGCAGGGTTCTTTAAGGCAAATGAAAACACTGGACTAAAAGAAAATATACTTCAGAGGTGCAACCACTTCGCTTCTTTGGAAGCAAATTTGAAGAAATAAAGGTCGACAGCGGGGTTATTTAAGGCAAACGAAAACACTGGACTAAAAGAAAATATACTTCAGGGGTGCAACCACTTTGCTTCTTTTGAAGTAAATTTGAAGAAATAAAGATCGGGAGCAGGGTTTTTTAAGGCAAATAAAAACACAAGACAAAAACGAGAATATTTCAGAGACGCAACCACTTCGCTTCTTTTCAAGCAAATTTGTAGAAATAAAGATCGGGAGCAGAGTTTTTTTAAGGCAAACAAAAACACAAGACAAAAACGAGAATATTTCAGAGATGCAACCACTTCGCTTCTTTTGAAGCAAATTTGTAGAAATAAAGATCGACAGCGGGGTTATTTAAGGCAAACAAAAACACTGGACTAAAAGAAAATATACTTCAGAGGTGCAACCACTTTGCTTCTTTTGAAGCAAATTTGAAGAAATAAAAGATCGGGAGCAGGGTTAAAAGATCGGGAGCAGAGATGCAACCACTTCGCTTCTTTTGAAGCAAATTTGAAGAAATAAAGATCACGAGCGGGTTTATTAAGGAAAACGAAAACACTGGACTAAAAAGAGAATATTTCAGAGGTACAACCACTTTGTTTCTTTTGAAGCAAATTTGAAGAAACAAAGATCGAGACCGGGTTTCTTAAGAGAAACAAAATCACAAGACAAAAAGGAGAATATTTCAGAAGTGAAACCACTTTGCTTCTTTTGAAGCAAGCTTGAAGATATGAAGATCAACAGCAGGGTTATTTAAGGCAAACGAAAACACTGGACTAAAAGAAAATATACTTCAGAGGTGCAACCACTTCACTTCTTTGGAATCAAATTTGAAGAAATAAAGATCGACAGCGGGGTTATTTAAGGCAAACGAAAACACTGGATAAAAAGGAATATTTCAGAGATGCAACCACTTCGCTTCTTTTGAAGCAAAAGAGAATATTCCAGAGGTACAACCACTTCGTTTTTTTTTTGAAGCAAATTTGAAGAAATAAAGATCGAGAGCGGGATTCTTAAGAGAAACAAAAACACAAGACAAAAAGGAGAATATTTCAGAGGTGAAACCGCTTTGCTTCTTTTGAAGCAAACTTGAAGAAATAAAGATCGACAGCAGGGTTATTTAAGGCAAATGAAAACACTGGACTAAAAGAAAATATACTTC
Organism: Artemia franciscana; assembly: GCF_032884065.1. NCBI lineage: Eukaryota > Metazoa > Arthropoda > Branchiopoda > Anostraca > Artemiidae > Artemia > Artemia franciscana. The sequence continues at coordinate 38,759,951 of NC_088873.1, forward strand.
AGAGGTGCAACCACTTCGCTTCTTTGGAAGCAAATTTGAAGAAATAAAGGTCGACAGCAGGGTTATTTAAGGCAAACGAAAACACTGGACTAAAAGAAAATATACTTCAGGGGTGCAACCACTTTGCTTCTTTTGAAGTAAATTTGAAGAAATAAAGATCGGGAGCAGGGTTTTTTAAGGCAAACAAAAACACAAGACAAAAACGAGAATATTTCAGAGATGCAACCACTTCGCTTCTTTTGAAGCAAATTTGTAGAAATAAAGATCGGGAGCAGGTTTTTTTTTAAGGCAAACAAAAACACAAGATAAAAACGAGAATATTTCAGAGATGCAACCACTTCGCTTCTTTTGAAGCAAATTTGTAGAAATAAAGATCGACAGCGGGGTTATTTAAGGCAAACGAAAACACTGGACTAAAAGAAAATATACTTCAGAGGTGCAACCACTTTGCTTCTTTTGAAGCAAATTTGAAGAAATAAAAGATCGGGAGCAGGGTTAAAAGATCGGGAGCAGAGATGCAACCACTTCGCTTCTTTTGAAGCAAATTTGAAGAAATAAAGATCACGAGCGGGTTTATTAAGGCAAACGAAAACACTGGACTAAAAAGAGAATATTTCAGAGGTACAACCACTTTGTTTCTTTTGAAGCAAATTTGAAGAAACAAAGATCGAGACCGGGTTTCTTAAGAGAAACAAAAACACAAGACAAAAAGGAGAATATTTCAGAGGTACAACCACTTCGCATCTTTTGAAGCAAATTTGAAGAAAGAAAGATCGAGAGCGGGGTTTTTTAAGGCAAACGCAAACACCGGACAAAAAGGAGAATATTTCAGAGGTGCAACCACTTCGCTTTTTTTGAAGCAAAATATGTGTTTACACCTTCTTCTTGCTGTTATGCATATTGACAGGCCCCTCCACAATAATTTATTTGGTGAAGGATATTAGGAAACGCATTAATATATGGATATTGTATAAAATAGAATGCAATTTGGGAGTAAAATTATGGTAATCTGGGGAACTGGAGATGAAGGGGAAGCAGGATATGAGAGATCCTTCGTCTTGGTGTAAGTCAAAGTGTACGCTATCCTCATTATAATGTGACGAATTACAATAACTATAAACTGAATGCTACCTCAGTTTAAGGCTGTTTGATACTTTAATTCAGTTTTTCCCAAAGTGGTTCAGGTGGACCCCCAGGGGTGCACGGGAAGCTTGACGGGGGTCTACATTGGTGTGACAGAAAATGGGGGTCCACAATCAGTAAAAGGGGGTCCATAAAATTTTATCTGGTTTCGATAGTGAATAATTAAAATGTTGACTTGACTTCACCTATTAATATATTAAATATATTAATATATTTATTATAATATATTAATATATATTATCATTATATATAATAATATATATTATATTAATATATATTATATTAATATATATTATTATATTGTAATATTAATATCTTAATATATTATTGCTAAATGTTGGCAGAAATTATTTCAAGAAGCTCAGCGACTGTTACTTGTAAAAACTTGCATATTTTATATTCACTACAACGTATCAAGACTTCCAAAGCGCTGCCGCTGCCGTCATCGCCTTCTGCAACGCTTGTTTAGACGTACAAAGGGACGAGATATGGCTTTTGGTGAATGTGCTGGCGATCTTGCATGACCTTGTTTGATTCTTCGCCAATATAAATATGAATGCTAAGGATAAATGTTTTTTATTTGTTTCCGAATTTTCGGAAAGAAAAGTAAAGTGAATCGATGTTTGTGTTAGTCAGCGTCGGAAAAGTAAGTATTAACCTGTCTCTATGCTATGACTTCATATTTTTAATTTATTATTAAAGGATTTATTTTACACGTAAAAAAACTAAAAATGAAATCGGCTCAGTAGTTTTCATAAAACTCTATTACTGATCTTAGCGATTTATTGCTTTTAAGATAAAGAATACGTTTTCTGACGGTTCTTTGTTTATTTCATTGCAATAATTAATTTATAATTTCATTGCTCCTTTTCTATTCAAATAGCCAATAATTAATTGACAATAATTAATTTATTAATTTTATTGCTCCTTTTCTGTACAAATAGCCAATAATTGATTGGCAATAACTAATTTGTTAATTTTATTGCTCCTTTTCTGTTCAATTAGCCAAAAATTAATTGGTAATAATTAATTTATTATTTCAGTGCTCTTTGTCTGTCCAAATAGCCAATAAATAATTGGCAATAATTAATTTATTAATTTCATTACTCCTTTCTGTTCAAACATCCCTATTCTGTTATTTAAGACCACCATAAATTTACTAAAACAGTGTTTTTTTTAATGTATAGGTAGGTAATTAATACGAAACATGGCTGAATCCAAGAAGAAATGTCGACAATACAGTTTTGATTATTTAAAGTTTGGTTTTTTACCATCAGAAGCAGACAAGCGGTTGCCCATATGCCTCTTGTTCAACAAAGTTTTGAGCAATGATTCTACGAAACCATCGAAGCTCGAAGATCATCTAAGAAGGTGTCATCCTGATAAAATAAATAAAGATTTGGAATATTTTCAAAAATTGAAGGAAAAAAAATGAAAAGAGACCCACTGTGCAGAGTATGGTCCACTCTCTGGGGCCAATATAGACCAATACGAGCCTTGGTCCAATAAGAGAGGCAGACTTACTCCCGCCGTTTTAGCCATGCCATTTAACCAAACAATTGGAAAACTATAGGTTCTATGACTATCTTAGCTCCATGACTATCAACCTTGGTTTGTTATCTACTGCCCCAGGAATGACTCATGGACTGATTCTAGATTAGACGTATCTATCTATTAACAAATTAAATAAAAAAAACGTTTTTCAAATGAAAGTAAGGAGCGACATCAAAACTTAAAACGAACAGAAATTACTCCGTATATGAAAGGGGCTTTTCCTTCTCAACGCCCCGCTCTTTACGCTAAAGTTTGGCTCTTTCTCTTAACTCTACATTTTAAAACAGTAAAAAACTTTAGCGCAAAGAGCGGGGCGTTCTACAGTAGGGTTCTCTGATACGCTGCATCTGATGGTGTGATTTTCGTTAAGATTCAATGAGTTTTAGGGGGTGTTTCCCCCTATTTTCTAAAATAACACAGATTTTCTCAGGCTCGTAACTTTTGATTGGTAAGACTAAACTTGATGAAACTTATATATTTAAAATCAGCATTAAAATGCAATTCTTTAGATGTAGCTATTGGTACCAAAATTCCATTTTTTAGACTTTTGGTTACTATTGAGCCGGGTCGCTCCTTACTACAGTTCGTCACCACGAACTGTTTGATGAACTAACATCATTGTTAAAAAACCGTAATATAGGGAATTAATGCCATAATTGCCTCTCACTCAATTAGACTATCTGTCTTGGCTTTTTCTACAATTAGCCATGACTTGATTCCCAGAAATTATTCAATTTTAGTTCAAAAATCAACAGATTTTGGAACTCCTGCCATGGTCGGGCGATATCTTGGGTTAATAAGCCATCTTAAAAAATTATACCAGAGGTAATTGTAATTCACTGTGTCATCCACCAACAACATCTAATAGCGAAAACTTTGATTGATAAATTGCACCGATTACTTCAATTTGTGATTAATCCAGTTAACTTTTCACAGTTTTTATTTTCACAATTGTGCAATAAAAATTATGAAGAATTTTAAGATTGCTCTTACATACTGAAGTAAGCTGGTTATCGAAGAGTATATTTTTAACAAGATTTTACTCAATTTTTGAATCAGTATTAGAGTTTCTGAAAAGAAAAGATCCAAATTTAAGAGAAAACCTGACAAATTCGAAAGAAGACATTGCGTATTTGACAGATTTGCTCAAAAAATTTGATGACATTAACTTACAATTATAAGGAGACAGTCTCAGTTTAATAAAACCAAAGGGTGTAATTTCAGCTTTTCTTGAAAAATTGAAATATATTAAGCAAAATATTAGTGGTTTGAGCTTTCCCAATTTTTAAAAGTGTCAAAGGTAGATCGCTTTAATGAGGATATAATATGAAAAAAAAACTTCGTTTTCTCAAAGAGTTAAAGAGGCTGCGTCCCAAAGTCGAACCTTAAAACGTACAGGAATTAGGAGAGGCAGTTGGGGGCCTGCCGCCCCCCAAACCCCCCGCTTTTAAAGACTCTTTTGTATAGGTTTTTTGTTTTTTAATTAAAAGAGGGCCTTTCCGAAGCCAAGAGCGGGGGATTAGGGGGGCGGCAGCCCCCCACAACAAAAAACCTGTACAGAAGAGTCTTTAAAAGCGGGGGGTTTGGGGGGCGGCAGCCCCCCAACTGCCTGTCCTAATTCCTGTACGTTTTAAGGTTCGACTTTGGGACGCAGCCTCTTTAACTCTTTAAGAAAACGAAGTTTTTTTCATATTATTTCTGTACGTTTTTCTACAATCCATGGTGGATGTAATTTAATAATTCCTGTACTCCTCGTACAGGAATTAGGACTGCCTCTCCTAATTCCTGTACGTTTTAAGGTTCGACTTTGGGACGCAGCTGTTTTAACTCTTTAAGAAAACGAAGTTTTTTTTCATATTTTGTGAAAAAAACCGCCCGATAAGGGACTTGAACCCTTGACCTTAGGATTAAAAGTCCCACGCTCTACCGACTGAGCTAACCGGGCATGTTTGAAGTCGAAATACCTGGATGTGTATAAATATAACTTTTAAATAACTTTTAAGAATTTCAAAAATTAATTTCTAAGCTAGAAAATCGGGGGGTTAAGATTTTTCGACGAAACTTTCCTGGAAAATTACTCGGAGAATTCCGCGTCGAATGAGTCTTCGTACACCCAGATCCGATGTCGGCTGTGACCTGTAGGCGTGGCAGAAAAAAAAGGGTTTCTGTCATTTTTCTCAAATAAAAATTTTACGGATCAAGACAGAATTTTTTGAAGCTTTCAGTCAGTCTCACCATGTCGAGCTGATCATTTTGATGTACTTGAATGTTGAAATTCGTAACTTTTAACAACAAAAAACTTAACATGGGCTCTTATGGGGAAATGGGGTTTTTCTAAGCTAGAAAATCGGGGGGTTAAGATTTTCCGACGAAACTTTCAAGCAAAATTACTCGGAGAATTCCGCGTCGAATGAGTCTTCGTACACCCAGATCCGATGTCGGCTGTGACCTGTAGGCGTGGCGAAAAAAAACAAAAGGAGAACATGAACATTAAGTGGCTATGCGTGGTTTCTGGAAAACAGGGAAGGAGTTATCGGATCGAGCTGAAATTTCGGGGCCCTAGGGGACCTTAACTTGTGAATTTCAGCCCGATCGGACAACGTTAAAGGGGGTGGGGTGGGGTTGGGGGTCGAAACTTTCGGCCAGATTTTCCCCATGAAGGAACAGTCGGAGGGGGATGAAATTTGGCAGGTTTCTTAGTTGGAGCTCGGGCTACGAAATGCATCCCCCCCATCCCTCTTCAACCACTGGAAACGAAGATCGCTTAACATTGTCGTGGTTCGCCTCTTTAAAGAGGCACGAGTGAGCCTCCTTGATTCAGACATACGTTCAACATTTAATTGCCTTGCACGATGACTTCAAAATCAGATTTGAAGATATTCTGGCAAAGGAAATATCACCATGGATCATAAATCCATTTGATGAAACAGAATTGGACAGTGTTATATTACAAGAGTAGCTACTTGAACTACTCTTGTAAAGAACAGCTGAAGGTGAAATTTAAAAAAGGGTATCAAACATTTTGGTTGCAGGCAAAAATACCCGAAAATTATCCTAGACTGTGGGTAATTACAATAAGTTTTTGATTGTGTTTCCATCGTCATAGCTTGTCGAAAAGAGTTTTAGTATTGTTACAAACCTTTTAACGGAAAAAAGGAACAAATTGAATAGCACAGAAGGGGAAAATCTGCGGTTATTCCTAACCAAATTGAACCCTAATATTGATGATTTTCTTCAATTCATCAAGTAGATTCTTTCCATTAACATATGACTATTTTGTGATTGTTATAGTAGAAATGTAGAGCTTACTTTAGGTTATTAATTAAAAGTGTAATGATCACATATTTCAATAAATACAACACGAGGAAGTACACCTTTTTTTATTTTTTTTCATTCCGATTACTTCTAAATAAAATAAGTGAGAATTTATTGGTACCTTGTTCTGTGAGTAGATGTAAAAAAAATAAGTTGAATGAACACAATACCTTGATTGGTCAATCTTACATTTTGACAACTACTCACTGCACAATCAGTTTATTCATCAACCAATCAATTCCCACTTTTTTCTTAAAAACTGTTAATTTGTGGTTGGAACTCAGCCACAAAGCAAATTTTCATAGGTAGATCTGATCTTCACACTTTTGTCGAGTTTAAAAATATGATAAATAGGTAGCTGAAGGGGATCCACCGGAACCAGTAAAATCTTTATTGAAAATGAGAAAAAATAGTTTGGGAACCTCTACTTTAACTGATCATCGTGTCTCATCCATTACGAGCTTTTTTACGAACTAAAAAAGCTTGTAATGATGAGACACGGTGATCAATTAGAGCAGGGCTTCTTAAACTTTTGTAATTCCCGACCCCATTTATGATTGCGAGTTTCTTAGCGACCCCAAAAAAATATAAAAGAAAAATAAATTAATATTTTTTGATGATATGTTTATTAGGTAACAATATACATATGCATATGAAAATATATATAAATTTAGAATTCGTTTTGAAACATATAAAAATCTAAAATTGAAATTATAGAAATGTTTTTATTATAGTTTCAAAAACAAAAGTGGATTCTGACCGTCTTAATCAGACAGTTCGTGGTCACGAACAAAGGAGCGATCAGGCTCAATAGTAAACGAAACTCTAAAAAACGGAATTTTGATACCGGAAGAATGGCATTTTAATGCTGAGATTCAAATATATAAGTTTCATCAAGATTAGTTTTACCCATCAAAAGTTACGAGCCTGAGAATATTTACCTCATTTTAGAAAATAGGGGGGAACACCCCATAAAAATCATACGATCCTAGCAAAAATCACACCATCAGATTCAGCGTATCAGAGAACCTTATAGTAGAAGTTTCAAGCCCCTATCTACAAAAATGTGGAATTTCGCATTTTTTGCCAGAAGACAAGTCACGGATGCGTGTTTATTTGGTTTTTTTTCCCCAGGGGTGATCGTATCGACTCAGTGGTCCTAGAATGTCGCAAAAGGGCTCATTATAACGGAAATTAAAAGTTCTAGAGCCCTTTTAAGTGACAAAAAAAATTGGAGGGCACCTAGGCCCCCTCCCACGCTCTTTTTTCTCCAAAGTCACTGGATCAAAATTCTGAGATAGCCATTTTATTCACCATAGTCGAAAAACCCAATAACTATGTCTTTGGGGACGACTTTTACCCCGCAGTCCCCGTGGGAGGGGCTGCAAGTTACAAACTTTGACCTGTGTTTACATATAGTAATGGTTACTGGGAAGTGTAGAGACGTTTTCAGGGGGATTTTTTTCGTTTGGGGGGATATTTGAGGGGGAGGGTTACCAGGGAGGATCTTTCCATGGAGGAACTTCTCATGGGGGAAGAGACTTTCAATGGAGTGGGGCGCAGGATTTTCTAGCATTATTTAAAAAAAAAAAATGAAAAAATTAATATGAAAAGTTTTTTCTACTGAAAGTGAGAAGCAGCATTAAAACTTGAAACGAACAGAAATTATTACGTATATCAAGGGTTTACCTCCTCGTAATACCTCGCTCTTTACGCTAAAGTATTTTTAGTAATTTCAACTATTTATTCTACGGCCTTTGTGATTCAGGGGTCATTCTTAAGGATTTGGGACAAAATTTAAGCTTTAATGTAAAGAGCGAGGTATCGACGAGGGGTGAGCCCCCTCATATACGCAATAAAAACATATGAATATAGAAGTTGCTACGTAATTTAATTCGTAAGTTACATATATTTTTTACTTATGAAAACGTTCGTAAAAAATTATGTTATAGTTGCCTTTTTAAGTAATCAAAAACTTGAAGGGCAACTAGGCCTCCTCCCTCGCTCCTTTTTTCTCAAAATCTTCCCATTAAAGATATTAAAAAGCCATTTAGACCCAAAAAATTAATATGCAAATTTCGTTTTAATTATTTATGTGCGGTGAGCCAAGATCAAACCATGCATTAATTCAAAAACGTCCAGAAATTAAGCAAAAAAAAACAAGTTTTTTTTAAATGAAAGTAAGGAGCGGCATTAAAAACTTAAAACGAACAGAAATTGCTCCGTATGTGAAAGGGGCTTTTCCTCCTCAACGCCCCACTCTTTACGCTAAAGTTTTTTACTGTTTTAAAATATAGAGTTAAGAAAAAGAGTCAAACCTTAGCGTAAAGAGCGGGGCGTTGAGGAGGAAAAGCCCCTTTCAAATACGGAGTAATTTCTGTTCGTTTTAAGCTTTAATGTCGCTCCTTACTTTCATTTAAAAAAACTTGTTTTTTTTGTTTAATTCTCTCGAATATATCCAAGTAGTTGCGTGGCAAATATTAAAATAAAGTTTACGTTAAAAATTTAATGAGATGGATGTGCCTATTGTTTATTGGATAAGAAATTAAATCTTGGTGTAATGTTTGAAACTGCTGGACGTAAGACCTCTTCAACATTTTTTATCGCTGAACTATATTGGGATTTAATGTGTTTAAGCTGAGGAAGTAACTTCACATAAATATGTGGTGTTGAATGGCAAAAGTACATTTAACACCATATCAGCGATTGTGGGAAATTCAGTTCTAGTTCAGATCCAGAATTCAGTCAAGAGCTTTTTTGGAATTGTAGTTTTAAGTTTGAGTCACACGAAAGCTCGGCAAATTCCTCTTGAGCTTTAAGTGGCAGATGATCAATCTCACTTAAGCCAATCCAAAACGGCTTTTGAATCCAAACTATTTTTTGTAAATCAATATTTACATAATATTACAATATAAAATTTTTACGATGAATTTTCTGAATTACAAAATTGTTGACACCGGAAGACATTTCGAACGAATTTTTTCGACCCTACTTTTCCAAATGCTGATCTTTTTAATAAAACTTTCAATTTTGTCGTTTGAAGTAAATATATCGCAATTTTTTCCTTGAAGAGACAAGTTAAGATCGTTTAACTTCGCAAAAATATCTGACAAATAACACAGCTTGGATAGCCACAAGTCATTTTGAAAAAAAGCAGCAAATTCACATTTTCGTTCAGTTAAAAATATTTCTATCTCGTCCTTCAATAACAATAATCTTTTTAAACTTTGACCTCTTGACAACCATTTTACTTCTGCATGTAATAACAAAGTTGTGTAGTTGGAATTCGTATCCTTACAGAGATTTGAAAATAAGCGACTGTTAAGGCATAGTTCTTAATCAAATTTATGACCTTAACAGCATCCTGAAGCACATCGTTCAATTCTGGTGTTATTAATCAATTAAGAAGCTCCCAGAGGATATTTATATGCCGGGACTGTAAGGTCCCGCCGGTCGCGAAAGGATTAAACTGACTAATTCGAAATAACATGCACTTTGTTCACAATCATACAATGGCTAAATGAAAATAACACCAAATGTTTATATAGTTTCTTCAAAATAACACTTAGAAATTTTGTTGATAATATTTATCAGGACTATTTCGGTTTTAAGAGATTGACAAAAATAAATCGACATTTTTTTATAAATTTCTATAACATCTTGTGATTCATAGTAAATTTATACAAGATATTATAATGATCGGAATAGAAATGCTGGTATAAACAGTCTTTCCGAACCAGAAGATTTTATGATACATTTATCTACGATGATGGATATTTTTCTTTATAACAATAATTTTACAAGTTAAAAAACATTTTTTGTTAAATTGTATTTTTATCACTCGCGACCCCATAATTTTTCTACGCGACCCCAAATGGGGTCGCGACCCATAGTTTAACAAGCCCTGAGTTAGAGCAAAGGTTCCCAAAATTTTTTTCTCATTTTCATTAAAAAATTTGCTGGATCCAGTGGATCCCCTTCAGCTACCTTTTTACCATATTTCCAAACTGGAAAACAAACTTTTTTTTTCAATTAGAGGCTTTTTTAAATGGCCTAGTAAACCAAGATTGCGTGTGAAGATCAGTTAGTATGGTTAGGATTATTGTTATAATAGGATATTGTTATAATAGGTATGGTTATTATTCAGAATTGACTGGGCGGTCTTTCCATAGCTTGTATAGCTTTGATAAGAAGTCTCAGTAAACGACAGAAAATAAAAGCTGACACAGAATTTCTCAGATTTCTTAGAAATTCTGTTTTGTGCCAGAGATAAAGAAATCCAGATCTAATGAAACTTACATCATTGGAGAGCATATTTACTTTTATTTTTAAATTGAGCGGAGCAGAATTTTCTACTTAAAGTTCAGGAAAAAATAATCCATAAAAATATTCTAGTATGTTGCTAGTATAGCATAGCTAGTAAAGTATAGTGCTTGAAAAACATTGATAATCAGCTCAGAAGAAGTATTATTGAATTTGACAGCTTTGGAAGTTTCCGGTTGTACTAACTGCATTGACTAAAATCTTTGGGGGGGGGACAGCAAGCACATTATTTATGCTGAAAGTACATCCGATTCACCAGCGTCTTGCTTAACAATTAGTAAGAAATTATAGATTTTTTGTGTTTTAGACAAGATTTTCGTTAGCTTTTCGAACTGTTGGCACATTTAAGATGCCCTATCAGTTCTTACCAAAATTAATTGTGTTGCTAAGAAAATTTTCTATTGGGCCATTTGTCTTAGATACTCTCAAAACTACGACTCGTAGAATGAGATTTACGGTATCAATAGTCTTGAATATTCATATTTAGGTTATTTATAGCTGATAAACGGTAAATGTGACTGTAAACAGTATATAAATGGTATACGGTATAAACGATAATAAACGGTATAACGGTATAAAACGGTATATAAACAAACGGTATATAAATAAATGTAAACGGTAAATGTGACAGTAAAGTTGAGCAGAATTTGTTTTATCGATAATCGACTATGGATCAATACAGTCCAGCATCTATACCAACTATATATCAGGCAGTATGCAAAATTCGACTCAGAAGATGCCACTAGGTCTGACTAGGAAGAGATTTTCTCCTAGAATTAATATCTAGCTCTTAAAACAGACAGTTTTTTTTCCAAATCTCGGTTTACTAGGCCATTAAAAAAGCCTTTAATTAAAAAAAGTTTGTTTTCTTTTGATTCACCAAATTTGTGCATTCCTATACTTTTCAATTATCAATTTCGATATCAATATTAACTTGTCAGCATTTAATTTTTCATCCGGTTAGTAATTAATATTTAGTATCGTCCTAAATACCTATATTATTCTGATATATTCTTTACATCAGGGGAGGAGCTGCAAGTTACAAACTTTGACCATTGTTTACATATAATAACAGTTATTATGAAGTGTACAGACGTTTTCAGGGGACTTTTTCACATTGGGTTGGGGGTGGGTCGGGGGGAGGGGTTACGTGGGAGGATCTTTCCATGGAGGAGTTTTTCATAAGGGAAGAGAATATCCATGAAGGGGGCACAGGTTTTCTAGCATTATTTAAGAAAAAATGAAAAAAATTCAACTGGAAGAAATGAGCACTATTAAAACTTAAAACTAACATAAAATATTATGTATATAGAGGGGTTCGTCTCCACCACAATACCTTGCTCTTTACGCTAAGCAGTTTTAGTAATTTCAACTATTTATTCTGCGGCCTTTGCGATTCAGGGGTCTTTCTTAAACATTTGGGACAAAATTCAAGCTTTAATGTAAAGAGCAAAGTATTGACGAGGGGGCAAACCCCCTCATATATGTAATAAAAATACACAAATATAGAAGTTCGTTACGTAAGTTAATTCGTAAGGTAAGTATGTTTATAGAAATCTATCACAAATCTATTCACCAATTACCCCATAATACCTATATATTCTTATCTATAAAACCTAAACTCCAAATAGATAACTTATCACAATTTTTTTTTTCAGACTGTCACAGATATTTTACTAAAAGGAATCCAGATACCTAGGATGTGTGCAGAACATTTGATGAAAGGCACGCCCATTCATGAAGCTTTCAAATAGCTTTATATTTTTGGCTTTTTCTGAATTTACTAAATAAATTGTTTTACCACTTTGTTTAATGTTTTGAAATCTTCCGAAACAGTAGAGAATATATACATTTACATACATATGTAAAATCTACAAGCCGTCATTACTTTGACATTGGTGACGCAGACGTCGAATCGGTAAATGCATAAAAATGAGCGACAGAGAAAAATGGCAAAGAATTCATGGCAATAATTTGTCGTTATAACAAACCAAGCATCTAGTGGAAATATTCTTTTTGGGTTCGTGGTTTTTTGTCTATACAAAATGCCTTCAAGTGCATTTTAGTATGGGATTATCAGTTCTATTTTAACTCTATCCTGGTATATACAAATCTTTCTTTGACTGAACCCCCTTTTGAACTAAACCCTGTTTAACTCAGCCTCTTTGGACAAACTTCCACTGAATTTAATCCAACCGCCATTCAACTCAGCTCCAAATACCTAAAATCAATTCAAAGCAAACCCCTCAACTCAAAAGCCCCCCCCCCGTTCAAATCAATCTCTCCTAGTGTAACTCAAATTTTATTTAAATTAACTCAAATTAACTCTACAATGTAACTAAAAAAATGTATCAAATAGTTTGTGGTAACGAACTGTCAGTAAGGAGCAAGGTCCAATAGCAACCGAAGCCCTAAGAACGGAATTTTGATAGCAATAGACACCTCAAAAGAATTCGCTTTTTATGTTAGTTCAAAATAAAAATCATTAAGTTTAGTGTTAACAGTCAAAAGACCCTGAGAAAATTTGCCTGATTTTCGAAAAAGGGGGAGAGAACCCCCTTAAGTCAAGCAATCCTAATGAAAATCACACCATCAGATTCAGCAGATCAGAGAACCATACTGTTAAGGTTCAATCTTTTTTCATTTATTACCAGGGGTAATCGTATCGAACCAATTGTCCTGGAAAATTGGAAGATAGGATATTCAAGCGAAAATCTAAAGTTGTTTTGAAAGAACAAACCAGATTTTTTTTCAACTGAAAGCAAGGATAAACATTAAAACTTAAAACTGACAGAAACTATTCTATATTTGAAAGGGCTGCCCCTTCCTCAACCCTTGCTCTTTACGCTACAGTTTAAGTTTTTGTCCGATTCTTCAGAAAAGAAGAAAAAGAGAAAAATATCATTTTGAGTGAGAAATATTTCTGAAGAGTTTTAAGACTTAAGCGTAAAGAGCAAGGGCTGAGGGAGGGGCACCCCCTCCTTCAGACTGTCAGAATGGTATCTACACAATATCACAGGGGAAAAATCAGGTTGTTGCGTTTGGTACCCAGGACTTGTTTTTGAGGATACTAAACTAAATCAAAAGCCACTATGTGCATCCATTCTTGTCCAAAAAGTATCCCTGCGAATATCTCAAAAGCGACAAAGGGCATTAAGTTCAAACGGTCTACCTTCACGCCGACAATACCATATAAAATATTTTTTTTTTATATTTATACTTTACGATATTGTAATTTATTATTTGAATCTACAGTGATGGGAGTGGTCAAGTATGGTTCTGAATCAAGGATGCTTCGGAAAACGGAAGAAGATATGCTAGATGTTTTCCAGAGAAATTGCCTACAGACTCTTTTGGTTATCCGACTGACTGACCGGATTTTAAACTGGCGGCTGAACACAGAGTGAAGTTCGATCCTGCTTTCTATAATAAAGGGCTATAATGAAAGAAAGGTTGAGACGGCTAGGGCAGGTTCTGTGGATAAGGATAAGAGATAGGCAAAGATTGTCCCTTTCGGCCGACCTGCGAAAAGCAGGTCGCTTTCGTTTGGGGTGGGAGGGTGTAAAGAGGGAGGCTTTGAATAGATTTGGGTGTAGGAGGAGGTTGCGAAGCTGAGTTGGCCTCAGGGGGCTTGGTGCTACGGTAAGATGTTGGTAGTAGTTGCATACTTTTCTGCCCCCCTCAAATAAATTAGAGTCTCTTACCAAAATCTCAATTTTTTCGTTTTCTTTTATTAGGTTTTTGTGGCTGAGGGTCGTTTGATCAGCCTTGCTGAAATCCTTTACCTAATTTCTTTATAGCCATTTTACTATTCTGTTTTCTTGTCCATTTGTATCTTTTCTTATCTCCTAAACTTTCACTATATTCATGCCGACAATACCACACACAATTTTTTTTTGTCATTATAACTACACTTTGTTATGTCTTGTTATATTATCATATCGTTGGTTATTTTGTTACATCGTTGTTTGTTTGCTTTCTCCAAATTAATTAATTTCCATCCACAAATCTTTTATCTTTTTTTTCCCGTATTTAGCTTTATGTCAGTGAGTCGTTTGATCAGCATTACAGAATATAAGTTATGTAAGTTTCTTATGGCAACTTATTATTCTGTTTTCTACGTCTATTTAAATCTTTTTTCTCTCCTAGGCTTTTTTTTCCTTGCTAATAAATTAATCGAAAATTACACACTATTCATTATTCATAACTAACTTTAATTAACTTGTTTATTCATGATTCACAATTATCTTCAAAATTCTCTTTAGGCTACTAATTTTTAAACAAGAAAATTAAAAATAAAAGATTACGAATGCTCAAACTTATTTATTTAAAGCAAAAAAATAAAATAAAATTATACTGCAATCAAAGAGGAGAACGGAACAGAGGTGTCAAGTGTGTGTGTGGGGGGTATGTACCCCCCCTAGGTTTTTGATAGATACCATTTTAGTTCACTGAAAAATGGCTTGTTTGGCGGTATTTTCGCAGCAAAAAGTTAAAACAACAACAAAACTGCCCCCTCACTAGGTTTTGAAACCTGAATTTCGCCCATCCCCCTCAAATTTACGTGAATTGACGTAATTTTGACGAGGACCTTTAAAAACAATTTTCCAAAATAAATTTCTCTAAAAGGGTCCCATCTAAGGTTGTACAAAAATCTCTTTTTAGGGAGGGGGAAATTAGGGGGACTTAGAAAAAGAAGCAGTTAACACAAAACATAGAAGCAATCGTCAAAATGTTGACAAGTCAATCAAACATCCCTCCGTATGCATTTGCTTGGACTCATCGATACTCACTTTAAGATATACAAAAATAGGTATATGCAACGTTTATTTTATTTTTTCCCAGGTTTCAAAGCAATATTAAAAATCAAAATTACACAGAAGCTTGTGCGGCTTTATAATTAGCAACACTACCCTTTTCCGTAAAATACTGAACATCAAAATTTGATTGATTTAATTCTTCTTTTTCTTCTCCTTTGAGTCCATATCCACCACCACCAGGGGTACGTAGCTCAAAACGGTCCTGAAACAGCGCATCTTTTATATTTTATATCAATGTATCACCACAAGGGCCATACTCATGATTTTTGGTCGTGAGATGTTATTTTTTGCCAGGGGGGGGTAGGTGTGAAAAAAACTTAAGAAACATAACAAAGTTTATTTATATACATTTTCGTTATTTTTTGCAAGTCAGACAAACGTTTCGGGGGGTGGGACCATCAAAAATCCTACCCACCCCCTTGGCTACGGTCCTAATCGCGTTCTCATAACAATGGAACCTGTCTCACATTTCCATAATTTTACATGAGAGCCAAAATAAGGTTTTGGGGTATCTTCTTCCCTCTTTAGGTCGAGAGGAAGCACTTGACTTGGTTTCACATGAAGCGGGCTGCAGAGTCAGGCCAATTCTAAATTCCAAGTCTTAAACATAAGAGACATAAAAAAAAAACATAGAGACATAAAAAAATTTCGTATTTTTGTACAATTTTTTCAGATTCATTCACTTTTTCTCTTAAAGTTGGGTTCTATATTATTTTTTTTTTACATGTTTCTCCCAACTATATTTTTATTGTCCCATTATTCTATGTTCGATTTTAAGTTTTTTTATAAACATAAAATTTTATATATATATATATATATATATATATATATATATATATATATATATATATATATATATATATATATATATATATATATATATATATATATATATATATATATATATATATATATATATATATATATATACTAGCTGTTTGGGTGGCGCTTCGCGCCACCCCAACACCTAGTTGGTGGGGCGCTTCGCGCCCCCCAAGCCCCCCCGCGCACGTAAGTCGTTACGCGCCATTGTAGTTGTGTCCCTGTGTCCCATCTGTGAATAGAGATAGATATAAATATATGTTTTTAACTACGTAAAACATGCGAATATACAACATTCTTCGCTGTCCCATTGTCTGTGCATATAAATAGATTGTCAGGTTTACTGACTCTTGAACATGCAACATATAATTGTCCATGGGAAAAACAATCGTATTCAGATCTATACCTCATTATTCTAATGATGTGTCCCTGTGTCCTGGTCGTCATTTATATTCCCTGTGTCCCGGTCGTCATTTGTGTCCCGGTGTCCCAGTTTGTAATTTCTCTTTGAGTGTCCCGGTCGTCATTTATATTCCCTGTGTCCCGGTGTCCCGGTCGTCATTTGTGTCCCGGTGTCCCGGTCTGTAATTTCTATTCGAACAATCCCTGTGTCCCGGTCGTCATTTATATATCCTGCCTGTGCCCCCGGCGTCCCCGTTGTAGTTGTGTCCCTGTGTCCCGGTCGTCATTTATATTCCCTGTGTCCCGGTCGTGATTTGTGTCTGGGTGTCCCAATGTGTAATTTCTCTTTGAGGTTCCCGGTCGTCACTTATATTCCCTCTGTCTCGGTCGTCATTTGTGTCCCGGTCTGTAATTTCTCTTTGAGTGTTTTTTCTTTTTAGTTTTTTTTTTTTAGTTTTTTACCTTTTTTCTTTTTTCAGTTTTCTTTTTCTTCTTTATTTTTCAGCGTCACTATGAAGTACATATCGACGAACCTTTGTTTTTTTAACTTAAATCTGGTAGGCATTGATGACCTTATCCAAGTCAAAATCCCAAACCCAATCATCATCGCTATCATTTTCAGTTTTGATATGTTTTGACTCTCGCTGTCCAGGTGGATTTTCATCTAACTGCGCGGTTTTGCGTTCTTTAGCCGCAAGCCTGTTTTCTTGCTGTTCTTGTGATTCCTCGGAACGCTTTCTTTTCTTACTTTCTCTATCAGCAGCAAGTTTTTAGACTCTTTGAGCAGCTTCCTCGGCTGTTGCCATTGTAGGTTCTTCAGTCATTTTACAATTAAACATTTTTCCGTGAACGCATGTCTTAAATACCATTAATGACGTCACCGTCATAACAAAAATGACGACAACTAACTTGATGACGTCAGTCAACACAGAAACATGACGTCACCTGACAGACAGACAGACACACAGACAGACAACTTATTTTTATATATATAGATATATATATATATATATATAAAAGAGTATGATACTTGAACAGTGTCACCAGCGCTCTTGTAACAAGATCTCCCCTTCTTCAATTTGTCAATCCTCTCTTTTTTAGATCATTTCCTAACCTCCTTTTTCAAATACTCTTTTGCAACTCTTTTATTGTCGGGCATTCAGATGAAGAACCATGAGACTGACTGGAAAAATGAACCAAGAGTTATCTTCTGTACAAATATACAGAAGACAAGCATGCAGTCATATTGTTGTTCGATTCCCATCCTCTAATTATAATTTGGCCCAAAAAGTAATTTTGTCCCTATTAGCCAAAAACCTATAAAGTAAGAATTATGAAACGTAATACGGCGTTATGAATGAGTCAATTCCACCGTCTTAGTTTTCAGTTTGTCTTATTCGACTTTTTACGCTTTAATATTCTGTTTTTGTATTTGTTGATTTGGGTGTTCATATGTTTGCAGGTTTCTCATATCTTCCTTTTTATTGATTCACTTTTGTAAAAGAAAGAATACAAATTAAATCATAATAAAAAAAAAACAAATCAAATTAAATTATAATTGTAAATTCAGCAGTCTATTTGCCAGTATTTTGTGAATGTTTGGCATATTTTGCATCCAAGACCCTCTCGATCTCAGCAATCACTTGAGGATATGATCAAAATCAAATTCGAGAAAAAAAATCATAAAAAATAGAATATTCTTCAAAAAACCTGTTTAAAGTTGTCTAAAGAACTAATCAAATCTTGAAAAAACTAAAATAGGTAAATAAAAAAAAATTCCTACACAAAAAGTAATTTTTTAGATTAATACAAAAACTGAGAAGCGATGAAAAGGGGCTAATAATTTTTTTTAAACTGCTGCTACTAGGACTTAAAAACTTATAGCAGCCCGAAAGCGCCCTGATCAAAGCTCCTCCTATTGCTGCAGAAGCTCCTCCTCTATCTCCCTTTATTCAGTACTTCAATTTTTACTAAGGACATTGCAATTATTATTTTACCGCTTTTTCTTTGCTTTTATAATGAAAAACAACCATCTGTATCATAGCATTTACATTAAAGAATATAAATCTTACAATCTAATTGACCAATTAATTAGCAAGATTTTAAATAGTTATTAATTCAGAATCGTTTATCATGTCATGCACGTATCCACAGGTGGGAGGGCACAAGGAAAGGGGATAAGATCACCCCCCCCCCCACACACACAAACAATTACAAAAAATACTAAGCAGTATTGCTATATATTTCGTTTTTAAGGTCAATCTCCGAGGTTTGAAGCCAATGCTATTTTCCTATAGCAGTGAAATGCGTAAACAACAGACACAAGCAGGTTCTTTGATGAAGAAATTCCTGTGGCTTCATTGAAAGCTTTAACATGAATAGGCCGAACAAATTTGCATTTTTTTCTTTAGAGCTTCATAAAAAATTAATTAGTGGGGACACCTCTAATTTTTAAAAGTAGTAATAAAATTAATTTTAGAAGACGTAGAGAATTGTAAAGTAGCCTCTCGATTTGCCATGAGATTTCAAAATTTTTGGCCGTGAATTTTTTTTTTATTATCGTCAGTTTCCTTTACAATTTGCCATTTAAGATATTCTTCCTTTACTATTTAAAAGGGTTGTACTAATCATACAGCCTTGATTTTTGTGTCGTTTTGTAGGTCTTATACCGATAAATAATCCCAAAGATTCTAAAGTTTGTAGTTATGTGGAATGATTTTTAGCAATAATTCTTAGTATTCAAGATTTCCTCCTTTCTCATTGGCTTAACCACTCCTTGAGGGGTTTGCCAGAATATCATTAAGAATGTTGAAATCTCCTTAGCATTACGACCAGATTTAAAAGGAAGTTGAAAACATGTATAATTGGCAACAACACTTTGAGGCAATACATTTTTAACACTTCATACGAATTGGCATTTTTTAGGTTACAAAGCAGATAATATTATTGGCCTTTAAAAGTAAAGAAATACCGATTTTAGACCTATAAAATGTAGGAACCTTATTTTTAAAAAGAAAGTTATTCTTAAAAACACATCATTTTAAACATTATTGGCCTTTAAAAGTAAAGAAACACCGATTGTAGACCTATAAAATGCATGAACGTTATTTTTAAAAAGAAGATTATTCTTAAAAACACATTATTTTAAACATTATTGGCCTTTAAAAGTAAAGAAACATCGATCGTAGGCCTATAAAATGTATGAATATTATTTTTTAAAAGAAGGTTATTCTTTAAAACACATTATTTTAAACATTATTGGCTCTTAAAAGTAAAGAAACGCCGATTGTAGGCCTATAAAATATACGAACATTATTTTTTTTAAATCTAAAGTTGTAGGATATTTGTCCATTTTAGTTCCACGGGATCTCATTTCATTCCTAATAGTGCCGTATCTTAGAATATTTTGGTTTTTCCCCATCATCTCATACAGTTGAGGATTTATAGGCTCGTTCATAAATGATTGATTACCCCGGTTTGGAACCGGGGTAATCATATACTTTGCTTTACGGAGTAATGCATATACTATTAAATTAATGTCATTTAAAGTAATATGTTTGTGAAGGTACATAATAAACATTGGGCACCCTTGCCCTGGGGTCATAAATACAGGTAAGGGAGGAAGGAAACCCCTAAGGGTATTTAATAAATTTTTGAAACTACTTATATTTATATACTATTCATCAAAAACAAGAGCTAAGAGCTCATATCGCACTTGTGACGAGGTCAGGAGGAGCCAAGAGCTCATATGATATGACATGTAGTAACATTCTAAGAATCAATAGATTGCTTTAAAAGGAAAATCAGAGGCTTAATGCCGGTCGGGATTTAAAATAAGAGCTCCGAGTCACGAGGTCCTTCTAAATATCAAAATTCATTAAGATCCGATCACCAACTCGTAAGTTAAAAATACCTCAATTTTTCTAATTTTTGGGTCTTTATTACGATTTTTATGGTTTCATGTTTTGACAAAAACATGACAAAAGATTTTTTCTTATTTATTTACGCGTTTCCGTACTTTTTCGT
This sequence comes from Artemia franciscana, assembly GCF_032884065.1. NCBI lineage: Eukaryota > Metazoa > Arthropoda > Branchiopoda > Anostraca > Artemiidae > Artemia > Artemia franciscana. The sequence continues at coordinate 38,780,356 of NC_088873.1, forward strand.
TTCTTTTTATTTTGAGTTTTTCTTGTTTTTGCTCACCTTTTTTGAGCTCTGGTTTAAGGTACTCAACAATTTGCCACAATTCATCATAGTATTGCTTTTTACCATGATCACATTTGAGATAAAACAGAGCATTTTCTGTCCAAAAACACATAGTTGCAAACGATATCTAGAATGACTCTATCTAGATGACTATCTAGAATGATATCTAGAATGACGATATCTAGTCGTCTATATTGACTGTGTATCTGTGCCAATACCAACAAAAAACAAAAAGAAATAAATCGAAAAATGTGAACGCCAGGTGAACAAAGAAACGGAGAATAGTCCCTTACACACAACCAACCGCACGCATCGAATAGATATACCTTGATACTATTAAAAAGCTTTATATAATAATACAACAACATAATAATATTATAATATAATATATTAATCTCCCTCCTTAAAGCCACAAACTTTAACTTTGGATCCGTGCGTCCAATAATGAAAAAATTGAACGAAAAAAGGTAAAATTAAGAGGTAAAGAAACCGGGGAGGTGTATCCCCCATCAATTGTGTATACAAGGAAACAAACATATCCAATATCATTGTAATTGAATTAAATATTGGTAAGTTTGTGAATGGAATTGAATTAAAATCAATTAGTTGTGGGCATCCAACCATGGCTAATTGTAGAAAAAGCCAAGACAGATAGACCGATTCCGTTGATTTTGAATTAAAATCAAGTATTTGTGGGGATCAAGCCATAGCTAATTGTAGAAAAGGCCAAGATTTGGTTTTAAAACCAAATCAACTGGCGATTTTTTATTCCAAATGTTACCGGGTTCTTCGGCTTCATCCTTGTATACAAAAACAAAACCTATGACTTACACAACGAAGGTATAAAAGCCTATAAATTTACGAATCCTAGCCTATCTCAAAGACCAATTAAAGCTCGTAAGCATACTTACGCCGGGCTTCACGGCTATGGTTGTTTTAGATCCCAAATTGAGCACAACGCCATCTTTTCTTCTTAGCAAATTGAGACCTCTCTCTCCAGGCATTCCACCTGAAAATAATACAGGGAATAGGTTGAATATAATCCAGAAAAAGCTGAATTTATGGGATATTTATATCTGTATTTTATTAGAATTAAAATGATTTAGGAACACTGAAATTGAATATTATTGTCTAAAATTAAGCGAAGTTAACGTAATCATCGTTAATGTTCTTGAAGTGCCAAGGATAGTGAACATGAAATCTGACTTTTTGAACTGGTTAGGTGGAAACTCATACGACCATATATGGGTTAAATGATTAGAAAAATCAGGAATATAAATGTTAGTGAAAAAATCCTCCACATAAAGTTTTGGTAGTAGCAAAAGAAAAAAAAAGAAAAAGAAAAAAAAAGAAACATGGATGAAAAACCCTCCCAAAATTAGCTTAAAACACATGACACCAAAGAGTTTAGCAAGGTGTATCTTTCTTACGAAGGTGAATGTTTTTCTACAGAATTATCAGAATGGTAATGTTTTGAAGTCTTTCGGAGAAAAAAAAAACTTATCAAATTTGACTAATTAGGTTTTTTTCACGATTCAACGCGGCAACACTGACGAATATTGAAAATTTAAGAGAAGAAGCAGAGATAAGCAAAACAATACAAAATCAAAAATATTTTTCAATAAATTATAAGCACATGTGATACATGTCATATGCACATAAGTATAAGTATATAAATTATGGGTCTAAATATAGGACCAATATAGGTCAATGGTAAATATACTATACCTCTACGATTCTAACCATCAGGTACAAACAGTTTTGGATACGAAAAGCTGGATACTATCTTCAAACCAGCATAAATATGCCCTGATAGGTGAATAAGACTTTTTACAGTTCACTTTCTAAAATCAAGTAACTTTACAAAGTACTTCCTTGAAATACCAAGGACAGTGAAAATGGAATTAGATTGTTTGATCTTGAAATTAACACAACCATACATATTTAAAAAAGTTAGAAAAAATAATCAGGAATTTAACTTTCACGAGTAAGACCTCACAAGATTTATATAATCTGGGTGTTAATTAAAAAAACAAGTAGAAAACAAAAGTGAGTAAAAATCAGCAAAAAAAGAGCCAAAAACACATAGCATCGAACAGCATAAGAAGGAATAGCTTTCTTTTGTAGTTGCCTTCAAGAATCAACAGATTGGTTAATGTTCAAATTTTGTCAGACAAAAAACGTTTTCAAATTTAATTAACTAGTTTTATGTTTACGTTTTTACGTTTACTTTCATGATTAAATGTGGTAAATATGACGAAAATAGGATATTGCTATTTTATACAATTTGAATTGATGAATTCAAACAACCATAGAGTTGTTTAAACATAAAGAAAGGAAACGATCAAAAATGGTGTTTTTAAAGGCCAAATGAAAATACTAAAAAAAAACACAGAAAGCGAATATTTCGAGAGAAAAACCACCTCTCTTCTTCAGTGCGAACAAAATAATATAATCAAGGAAAAACAAGTGCGGAAAGTAAACAAAACCAATGAAAAAACCGTCAAAAAATTAAATAAAACCTCATTTTTGATGGTTTTCTCAAAATCTGAGTTTTGAGACCATCAAATGAAAAATAGCAGTTTTCTAGAATGAATGAGTAAGGTTGGACGGTATGGGGTATGGGGGCAAAAGATCAGACCATACCCTACGATGGGTATGGGGGAAAAACATTTTGATGTCCTTGGGACTTTCAAGGATTTTCAAAAGATTATCAGATCTATTTATCATCTACGAAATTGAAGAGAAGGGAATTGAGACCTACAGAATCTCTGACAGTAAAAAGTTGAAAATTATGCTTTCTAAAGACTGAATGACTCATTACGAAAAGAAGTACAAAACAACGAATCGTTCTATGGAAAGTGATTAAATGAAAGTGATAAATGATTAAATGATAAAATGAAGTCAGTGATTAAATGAAAATTCGCAGTGTTCTTAGCTTTAAATGTAAGGAGTATATCCCCTTTTTGGCCTAAAACTTTATTTTCTTTTCTGTTTTCTTCTTCTTTCTTACATCTTTTTACATTTGATAAAAACAGTAGTCTCTTTTTTATTTTGTGAATTGGCCCTAAATTTTTGTAAAATCTGGTTTGCGAAGCCTGCATCGTCTATATCGTATTTTAAGGCTATTTTGAGAGAAAGGTTGAGAGGGCTAGGACGCGTTCTGCGGATGAAGGATGACAGATTTCCAAAGATCGTACTTTTCGGCCAACCTTCTAGGACCGAACATTAACAGGTCGCCCCTGAATAAAAGAAGTCATAAGGAAAGATTTAAGGGAAATTCGAACTTCATGGGAAGGAGGCCTTGAATAGACTGGGATGCAGGAGGAGCGAACGTAGCTATGTTGGCCTCGGGCGGCTTGGTGCTGCAGTGAGGCGTTATACAAAGATCAGGTACTTTATATAAAAACTATATGAAATGACAGGAACAAATATAATGTTTCGGGGGAGAGGGGACACATCTTGACAGAATCTAGGCATATTGATTCTAGATATCTAGACAGACATTTAGACAGGTAGATTAGATATAATCTGTCTTAATGAAAACCTCCATCCTTTATTTTCCATTTTCTGGAAGATATCGTAAAATTTGCATCGGATTAGATCGTATTATTTGGCATTACATATTTATTGACTCAATAGTAAACGACAAAGGATGTTATTTAATTTTACGATACTGATTTGGATGTTTAGTTCCTTATTATGTAACAAAGGGACTATGGGATATAATTGTGTATATTCTTTGGGGGTGGGGGGGGGGGAGAGCGGCCTTACTATTTGGGACTCTTTACTTACTCAATTATAGGTGAAAAGGGATGCTTTTCAATTTTACAATATTGATTACGATACACTACCAAAATTTTCCTGCTATTTTCTTTATTTTTCTTTTTTTCCATTTCAGAACCTATCATGCGACAGAAGAGAATAAAAAAAAAACTGGGAACGTTAAACTTAGAATTATATTCTGCACATAATTGACTGCGAATTTATATGTAGTGCTAAACAGTTTAAGGCATTTTTGATTTAAACGTCAGATTAGGTACACTTAAATACACCTTAAATCCATAAGGATTGATTCCCTTTGTCTCAGTAATACGACAGTCTTTCAGTATTATACCAGGCAACAGAAAAAAAGGGATGGCACTCTTTGACAGATTTTCTGCACAAAACTGACTGCACATCAGTAACACGAGACTCTCTCAGCAGCATATTAGACAACGGAAGAAAGGGATGGTACTTTTGAGGGATTTCTGCGCAAAACTGACTGCGCAACGGTACCACAAGAGTCTCTCAGAAGCATATCTGGCAACAGAAAAAAGGGTTGATACTCTTTGGGGGACTTTCTGCACAAAACTGACTGCACATCAGTAACACGAGACTCTCTCAGCAGCATATTAGACAACGGAAAAAAGGGATGGTACTTTTGAGGGATTTCTGCGCAAAACTGACTGCGCAACGATACCACAAGAGTCTCTCAGAAGCATATCTGGCAACGGAAAAAAGGGTTGATACTCTTTGAGGGACTTTCTGCACAAAACTGACTGCACATCAGTAACACGACAGTCTCTCAGTAGCATATAAGGCAACGGAAAAAAGGGATGGCACTTTTGAGGGATTTCTGCGCAAAACTGACTGCGCAACGATACCACAAGAGTCTCTCAGAAGCATATCTGGCAACGGAAAAAAGGGTTGATACTCTTTGAGGGACTTTCTGCACAAAACTGACTGCACATCAGTAACACGACAATCTCTCAGTAGCATATAAGGCAACGGAAAAAAGGGATGGTAGTCTTTGATGGATTTTTGCACAAAACTGACAGCACATTCAAACGCAACGGTGCATATCTGAATATAGTTTCCATGCTGTTACATACCTTTTAGTCCATAAGGATGGAACACCCTTCTCTCAGTAAGTATAGAAAGGGTGAGTGGTTTTCTAAATTTGAGTCTTCGAAGAACACCGTCACCTCCCCTGTATTGGCCACTCCCTCCAGTGCCGTGGGCTAAAGAAAAGTGTTCCAAAATTACTGGATACGTTTTCTCGATAATTTCAGGGTCTGTAATTCGTGTATTCGTCATATGGGTGTGCACGCCGCTCCGACCATGCCACGACATTCCCTAAAACAAAAGAACGAAAAAACATTTATCTAGAGTAGAACAACCCAAAATAACTATTTGCCAAAAATAAAAACACTTAAAATATATGATATTTTGTTTATATATTAAAAAACACATCATAATTACACTAAAAATTGTCTAAAAAATATAGCCTGGTGTAGCTGTCTTCGCAATCGACACATTGCCAAAGTTTGAATTATTACACATGAAAACACTGTCAAATTCAAGCAATTAGTTTTGCTTGTTTATTTCACGGTTCAACGTAACAACATTGACAAAAATGTGGTACAGCCCTAGGAACTTCATAATTTTCGAATAAATAAGAAAACAATCTTAGGAAATCACAGGTTTAACGGATAGATGGGCTTCATACTTTTCTTTTGATGTTCTTGGTACTTTAATGGTTACTGAAACTATGATTACAAAATACACAATGATTAAATCATATTTTGCGTTCCTAACGTAACGATAGAGCTCAGTAAAGGATAGCTAGGGCCGAAAACATACCCTTTTTGTAAGGTAGTCTTTGTTACAATGATCCAAGAGGTACCAACGACAGTCCTGCCAGGTCAGGCTAGTTTTCACCAATTCGGACAGTTGACTGCCTTTGACAAGAAAGATTGCAGTTTGTTTCTTATGTGACTCTGATATAAACTTTTAACTGAAATTCTTTCTTAACGAAGCACTTCCACTCCCCCCAGATGGTCAGTTTCGATTATTTCTAATTTAACCTGGTCGGGTCCCTGATACGCCTGTCAACTTTCAGCGATCGCTATATTGATAAGGTATCTAGTTTCGGATCTTCTTCACGTAAAAATTGTGGTGGACCGAGATTCGAACCTGAGACCTCTTGAACCCTAAGTGAGAATCACAGCCAAAGACCATAAACCATGCTTAAGAAGAACAATCATTTACTTTATTGACAAATAAAATTCTTCTAAACTATATTGCTCGCTCACTCCCCCCCCCATAGATGGTCAAATTGAGGAAGAGACTATTTCTAATTTAATCTGGTCTCGACCCTGATACGCCTGCCAACTTTCATCGTCCTAGCTTATCTGGAAGTGCCTAAACTAGTAACCCCCCAATCCCCCAAAGAGAGCGGATCTGATCTGATTATGTCAATAACGTATCTAGGACATGTGTTTATTCTTCCCACCAGGTTACATCCCGATCTCTACACTCTAAACGTTTTCCAAGATTTCCGGTTTCCCCCTTCAACTCCGCGCAATGTCACCGGATGCTGTCGGGATCTAAAATAAGAGCTCTAAGACAGGAGGTCCTTCTAAATATTAAATTTCATTAAGATCTGATCACCTGTTCGTAATTTAAAAATACATCATTTTTTCTAATTTTTCCGAATTAACCCTCCCCCCTCCTCCAACTCCCCCAAAGAGGGCCAATCCGGTCTGGCTATATCAATCACGTATATAGGACTTGTGTTTATTCTTCTCACCAAGTATCATCATGATCTCTCCACTCTAAGCGTTTTCCAAGATTTCCAGTTTCCTCCTCCAACTCCCCCCAATGGCACTGGACCCGGTTGGGATTTAAAAAAAGAGTTTTAAGATACGAGGTCCTTCTAAATATTAAATTTCTTAAGATCCAATCACCCGTTTGTAAGTGAAAAATACCTCATTTTTTCTAATTTTTCCGAATTACCGAATTAGGTGACCCCCTTCCCCAAAGTCCCATCAGGATTCATCCCGATCTCTTCACTCTAAGCGTTTTCCAAAATTACCGGTCCCCCCAACTCCTCCCGATGGAAATGGATCCGGTCGGGCTTAAAATAAGAGGTCTGAATTACAAGGTTCTTCTAAATATAAAATTTCATTAAGATCCGATCACTCGTTCGTAAGTAAAAAATACCTCATTTTTATAATTTTTCCAAATTGCCCCCCCCCAATACTCCCAAAAAAGCGGATCCGTTCCAGTTATGTCAATCACGTATCTAGGACTTGTGCTTATTTTTGCCACCAAGTTTCATCCCGATCCCTCCGCTCTAAGTGTTTTCCAAGTTTTAGGTTTCCCCCTCCCAAATCCCCCCCAATGTCACCAGATCCAGTCGGAATTTAAAATAAGAGCTCTAAGACACGATATCGTTCTAAACATCAAATTTCATTGAGATCCGATCACCTGTTCGTAAGTTAAAAATACCTCATTTTTTCTAATTTTTCAGAATTAACCCCTCCCCCAACTACCCAAAAGAGAGCGGATCCGTTCCAGTTATGTCAATCATGTATCTAGGACTTGTGCTTATTTTTGCCACCAAGTTTCATCCCGATCCCTCCGCTCTAAGTGTTTTCCAAGTTTTAGGTTTCCCCCTCCCAAATCCCCCCCAATGTCACCAGATCCAGTCGGAATTTAAAATAAGAGCTCTAAGACACGATATCGTTCTAAACATCAAATTTCATTGAGATCCGATCACCTGTTCGTAAGTTAAAAATACCTCATTTTTTCTAATTTTTCAGAATTAACCCCTCCCCCAACTACCCCAAAGAGAGCGGATCCGTTCCAGTTATGTCAATCATGTATCTAGGACTTGTGCTTATTTTTCCCACCAAGTTTCATCCCGATCCCTCCACTCTAAGTGTTTTCCAAGTTTTAGGTTTCCCCCTCCCAAATCCCTTCTAAATATCAAATTTAATCAAGATCCAATCACCCGTCTGTAAGTTAAAAATACCTTATTTTTTCTAATTTTTTCGAATTAACCTTCCCCCCACTCTCCCCCCCCCCAAAAAAAAAAAACTGTCGAATCGGGGAAACAACTATTTTTAATTTAATCTGGTTTAGTCCCCGATACGTCTGCCAAATTTCATCGTCCTAGCTTATCTGAAGTGCCCAAACTGCCAAAACCGGGACAGTCAGATAGACAGACCTACATAATTTATGATCGCTATATGTCACTTGGTAAATACCAAGTACCATGAAAAATTGGAATACAATTTTTAACGAAAAAGGTAGTTTTTTCCCATATGCACTTTTTGGTAGTAGCTGGCACCAAAATAAAAAAAAACCCTCTAGAATATAAGCAAAAATTACCTAAAAACAAGAGATTGCAGTGCAACTGGCTTGTGTAGCTCATTTCTTTTATAGGTGCCAGAGTTTTGAATAAACGTTAATCTTCAAAACACTACAGAGATAACATTTTCTTACCCAATTGATTAAGAGGCATATACAAGTTACCTTAATGAGGCAAAATTGACGTAATAAGTGTCACCATTTGAGCTAGTAATAATCCAATAGTCCATGGTAAGCATAATTAAATAACCAAAAATTAATTAAACCGTAATTATCAGTTTCAACCAAACTAAAATCGGCCTGGAAAACCCCCCAGGAAAACACCCCCGGAAAATGCCCTCCCCCGAGGAAAATACCCCCGGAAATGCTTTCCCCATGGAAACTCCCCCTGGAAAGATGCCTTTAAAGAAGAGTCAGGTGCAACTCTAATAGTTTTTGAATTCGTTTACCGAAAGGATAACATAAAGCGAATACGAATCTATAAATTGGAAATGGTGAAAGCGAAGAGATCTCATTTACAGCAAATCTTTATCTGGATACAACAGCGTATCCATGGTAGAAGTCTCAGGGTTTGAAGCCCTCCCCAAAAATAGTTGTCCGACTCTTAAAAACGCAACAAAAATGCATAGAATTAATTTTTCCTGCATTTTATAATTTGTTTTGTTCCCAACCCCTCCGATAATCCTGGATAAACCCTTGTCTAGATAGTTAGGACTCAGAATGGAACCTAAAAATTACAACATACATAGATAAACATACATACATAAAAAATACATACAACATACATACATAAAAATACATACAACATACATACATAAAAATACATACAACATACATACATAAAAATACATACAACATACATAAAAAAGAAGCTTCAATTAAAAAGGAGACACAAATTTAAAGATGTCGTCAAAATATCAAAAACCGTGACAGTATTTGTCAACACCGCGCCAGGCATTTCCATGAAAGGACGAACAAAATATACTGAATCTATTTTTAGAATTCATAATATACGGTCCTTGTACTACCCATTTGTACAAGGACTAGAAATTGTTGACTGTGTCATCCAAAGAAGAAAATACCTTCAATATTCGGGTATTAAACCGAATATTCAGCTGGGGTATATCTTTTGCATTTTATCAAAACTTGCTGGAAATAAGGCCATCAAGGAGATCACTGTTATAAAATGTCATTACGTTTTTAATAATGTAAATTATCAACTAAGTTTAACATATAATGTAGACTATAATGCCAGATTGTTTTAAGAGCGTTTTATTATCGATCCTGTCTTAATCAAAAGAGGAGTCAAGAATGTCCTAGGTGGTGTCAGTAATGTCCTATTTTATCTTATGTTGTCAAGCCTTATTGGAGTATGGAGTAAAGTAACACCTTTACTTCTTCATGGGTTTGAAGATTTTAAGATAATATGTAATTACTGCTGAAAATCCACTTTTACAAAAGAAAATATGAAAAATCCCCAAATACTGAAATGCAGAAATAACCGGAGCTAGTAATACGAGAAAAATAAAAAAGACAAGACAAAGTCTAATAAATAATTGTAACCCCAAATATGTTTGGAAAGAGTGTTAAATGGAGATCCTAGAGGTAATACCCTTTTTTTATTATATCGTTTGCATTTTATTGCTTGATTCAGGAAAGAGATGTTCCACCAAGGTTACATATTCTTTTGATAAAATGGTTGCTACGCATATAATTCAAGGGTGTCTACATGAGGTGGGTTATAACAGCTTTAGTCCAATAACAATATAGGCTACCATAAAAAGTATATTTACCGCTCCAGCCCCTCCAGCTACGGTTTCATAGTATCCTAGACTCTCATCACCAAATGTCACATTGTTCATGTCTCCACAACTGGCTGCACATGCACCAAAGGCTTTCAGTATTGTGTCAACTATACGCTGTGAAGTCTGCACATTACCACCAACAACGGCTGCATCTGGAGAGGGGCTAAGAATAGAGCCGGCTGGGATTTTCACCTTAATTGGCTTCAGACATCCCTAGAAAATTGTCAGTTGTTACCATTGGAGTGCTTAAAAATTCTTATTTGGACAGGGACCACATTTTAAGAAAATATATGGGGGAGGGAAGACTAAAAAATAAAATAAATGTCCTAAATAATATTTTCAATATCTAACGACGAAGGTCAATTTTTTCAATGAAAATACAACAAAGATACTTTTTTAAAATTTAGGAAGGGAAATAAAATCTATACAGTAATTGCCCCCTCCCCCTAAAAAAAACCTTGGATGTTTTTTGAAAGACTGGGTGGGACCTGCTTGGAGGGGGTACTAGACCTCTCAGCCAACTTTCCTTTCCTTTTAGTTCTTAAAGTTATGTAAAAGCTATCCAATTTCGACGAAGGAATTTTTTATCATGAAATTTCGAATTCTTACCTGTGAATTCCTAGATAATTAGACACTAAAAAGGGCGCTCCAAAAACAAAATCCTTAAAAACAAAATACGGCTTAAACTACATGTTCTGATTCAGCAAAGTTTTCTAAAGGTTTATGTCAGAGCCGTAATTAGGATTGGAGGCGCCCAGAGACTAATAATTGCAACCCCCCTCCCTCCTACAATTCAAATATAAGCAGATAAAAACCTCTTACTGCATGTCTATCTACCATAGGTCTGCCCTGAGATGATAGAATATCATGAAGAAGTGAAAATATTTATTTTTATGCAACGAATAAAAAATAATTCGAACTTTGCCTTCCACAATGACTATTTGTCCAGGTTTCACACTAATTAGGCTTTCAAGTCTTTGCACACTTTGACCAGACATGACTCAGTCTCGTTGGCAACTCCACAGCCATAGCATCCCCTCTGCCGTAGCGCCCGGATCAGCCTGTCCTGGTCGCCTCCCTAACAGCCCTGGTCTGTGTCACAAAAACAAACTAAGAGTAGAATGTTATCTGAAGTTACATTCACATGAAGAGGCAAAGAGATAACTTACCTGATTCAAAGGGACATCATGACCAACTAAACAGCGAAGGCAATATATGATAGCTGATAAAGTAATAGCTCTGGGAGTATTGCAATTGCCATATACTTGGTAGCCTGTCCCTCTGTAAAAAAAAATTATTATCATAAATTCATATCAAAACAAGTGCTAAGAGCTCATATGGCACTTGTGACGAGGCAAGAAGAGCTAAGAGCCAGGAGCTCATATGGTATGAGCTCTAACACAATTCTAAAAATCAATAGACTGATTTAAAAGGAAAATCAGAGGCTTAATGCCGGCCGGGATTTAAAATAAGAGCTCCGAGTCACGATGTCCTTCTAAATATCAAAATTAATTAAGATCCGATCACCCACTCGTAAGTTATAAATAGCTAATTTTTTCCAATTTTTCCTCTCCCTTTAGCCCCCCAGATGGTCGAATCTGGGAAAACGACTTTATCAAGTCAATTTGCGCAGCTCCCAGACACGCCTACCAATTTTCATCGTCCTAGCACGGCCAGAAACACCAAACTCGCCAAATCACTGAACACCTCCCCCCAACTCCCCCAAAGAGAGCGAACCCAGTACAGTTACGTCAATCACGTATCAACGACATTTGCTTATTCTATCCACCAAACTTCATCCCGATTCCTCCACTTCAAGTGTTTTCCAAGATTTTCCGCTCCAACTCCCCCAAATGTCATGAGATCTGGTCGGGATTTGAAGTAAGAGCTCTGAGACATGAATTCCTTCTAAATATCAAATTTCATTAAGATCTGATTACCTTTTCGTAAGATGAAAATACCCCAATTTTTACGTTTTCCAAGAATTCCGGTTTCCCCCTCGAACTCCCCCAATGTCACAGAATCTGGTCGGAATTTAAAATTAGAGCTTTAAAGCACAAGATCCTTCTAAATATCAAATTTCATTAAGATCTGGTCACCATTTCGTAAGGTACAAATACCTTATTTTTCCAAATTACCCCCCCCCCCAACTCCACCAAAGAGAGCAGATCCAGTCCGGTTATGTCAGTCACGTATCTTAGACGGGTTTTTATCCTTCCCATCCAGTTTCATCCTGATCTCTCCACTTTAAGTATTTTCTAAGATTTCCGGTCCCCCCCAACTGGCCCCCCAATGACAATGGACCCGGTTGAGATTTAAAAGAAGAGATCTGAGTTCAGAGGTCTTCTAAATATGAAGTTTCGTGAAGATCCGATCACTCCTTCGTAAGTTAAAAATACGTCATTTTTTCTATTTTTTCAGAATTGACCCCCCCCCCCCAATAGAGCGGATCCGTTCCAATTATGTAAATCACGTATTTAAGACTTCTGCTTATTTTCCCCACCAAATTTCACCCCGATTCCTCCAATCTAAGCGTTTTCCATGATTTTAGGTTCCCCCCAAACTCCCCCCAATGTCTCCAGATCCGGTCGGGATTTAAAATAAGAGCTTTGAGACACGATATCCTTCTGAATATCAAATTTCATTGAGATCCGATCACCCGTTCGTACGTTAAAAATACCTCATTTTTATTTAATTTTTCAGAATTACCCCCCCCCCCCCCCCCTCCAGCTACCCCAAAGAGAGCGGATCCGTTCCGGTTATGTCAATCATGTACCTAGGACTTGTGCTTATTTTCCCATCAAGTTTCATCCCGACCCCTCCTCTCTAATTGTTTTCCAAGATTTTAGGTTTCCCCTCCCAACTCCCCCCCAATGTCACCAGATCCGGTCGGGATTTAAAATAACAGCTCTGAGACACGATATCCTTCAAACATCAAATTTCATTATGATCTGATCAACCGTTCGTAAGTTAAAAATACTTCATTTTTTCTATTTTTTTCCGAATTAACGGGCCCCCCACTCCCCCACCCCCCAGATGGTCACATCGGGAAAACGACTATTTCTAATTTAATCTGGTCCTATCCCTGATACGCCTGCCAAATTTCATCGTCCTAGCTTACCTGGAAGTGCCTAAAGTAGCAAAACCGGGACCGACAGACAGACAGACCGACATAATTTGCGATTGCTATATGTCACTTGGTTGATACCAAGTGCCACAAAAAGGATACTGCTGCTTAAGAGAAAATTGGCAACTATCTAAGAGTTGGTTTTAAGGTAAGGTAAAGTAATGTCTGTTATATTGAAATCTGATTAAACCATGTATTGCAACCCTAATATATGCTATATATGCAACCATATATTGCTTAAACAATTGAAAGAATCGGAAATATAATTGTTAGTGAAAAAACCTTCGTGTAAAGGTTCAGTAGTAGCAGCTGCAAAATAAAAAAACATAAACAAGGATCATCAAAAAAATCGCTAAAAACAGAAGATAGATAAGATTGATAATTTTATTCGAGAAAATGTGACATTTTGGCTTGAGAAAATAGACATTTTAATTTGAAATTTTTTCTGTACCTACTAAGAAATCCCTTAAGTACTTGTTGGAAGCAGGTGGGAATCTTCTACTGGGAATCTACATGAAAAATACTGTTCTATCCTGCATCTTATGGACATAATGAGAGAAAGCGTCTTTTTAGACCAACAATATAAGGCCAAACAAAAGGCCAATTGGGTTTGGGTCATTCCTAAATCCAGCGGGAGGAGGTCATAAAAAAGGATGTAAAAGAAAATAATACTTTTTGGGAGGGTGTAAAGAGGGAGGCTTTAAATAGATTAGTATGGAGGAGGAGCATCCTATGTTGGCCTCACAGCAGAATGGTGGCACAGTGAGATGTGCCACAATGGTGGCACAGTAATAGTAGCAGTAGTAATAGGTATATGTGATGATATGTGAGGGGACTTGGGCCAAAACCAGCTAATTATGTCTTTAAATAAAAATTATCCTGAACTTTGGAGATAAATTGGAGGAAATTATACCTTGGATATCAATCAAATGTTCTTTGGAATCAAGTACTTTTTATATGCATTTAATACAAGCTAAATCCTGTTACTAGAACAGATTAGTCATATGAGATGGTACCATATCGTAGTAATTTAATTTATTTACATTTATGCCTTACAATTGATTGGGTGTTTAGAGGTGCGTCTTAAAGCTTATTTGGCTAGAAGGGGCATGGTTACAATAATAGGGGTAAACTACGGATTCCGATTTTAGTCTGAGTATCAGGCAGCTGTTTTGGAGATTCATTATGGCTTTGGAAACATTAAAAAATTGATGTTCACTATCAGCAATATCGAGTTAAGTAGGGCCATAAATTTAAGGTCTAAAACTCATTGCCTAAGGAAAGATATATCGATCACAGCGTTCGATGACAAGTTCTTGCTAAGAGTAGGACATCAACGGTATCGGCAAGGCTGTCCTAACTACAACTAAGTACTAAATTGTAACTGAATTTGAACTCCAAATTGCGTGGATCGAATTTCTTTGCGTTCGCATAGATATGACGGAACAATTGGCAGTTCCAATTTTGGTTAAGGTATCAGAGCAAGATGCGATTTCTACGAGATAGAACGACCAAGTACTTTTATCGAAAGCTTCAACAAACCGAGATTTTACGACTGTGATACTGAAGACGAGGTCGAATTCAGGGGGGTGAGGAGTTTGAACCTCCTCCTCCAAAATTTTATCAGAATCCTAAAAACGTACAAAAATACAAATAAACAAATTTTTGGTGCTTTTTTTTTAAACCACCAACAGATTTAAAAACACTACATGAATAAATGTTTCAAAAATTTGATTATACGTCAGAAAAAGCTAAATTAGCTGCAAATGCGTTAATTTTGGACGGAGCAAATCTGTATCAGCTTATCGAGTCATTACAACAAAAGGCCTTACTAACCCTAAGCTTAAATATGGCAACGATGGGCAGTACTGAAAAAGGCGCAACGGATACCATTATGAAAGGTATTCTGTTTCATACCTTGTCTTCTGAACTAACAGCTAAAATTAAACAGAGAGCGTTTGTTGAAATCATAAATAAATGGAGTTTGTAATGCATCACGTTAATGTGTCATTTGTATTGTTAATGTATTAGTTTTATTGTTTCATTTTTATTTGACAGGCAAGTTGGATTCATCGCTGTATGTTTTTTATAATGTACTTATGTTTTTACTTATGCCCTCATTTTTATTCATTTTACTTATATTACTTAGTCTTACTTATTTTACTCACATTTTATTTATGTCTTTTGTTTGTGTACTTAAGTACTAGCTTTTATTCATTTTATTCTTGTACTCATTTTATTTGACAGGCCAGTTTGATTTATCGTTGCAGGCATATTTCACTTCTGTACTTTTTTTTTTTTTTTTTTTTTTTTTTATACAATGTAGGCTAACTGACTGAAGGCAACAAGCTCGGCAGTTCTTTAGGTTATGAAAGTTTGCTTGATAATAAAGTACTATTCTGTTCAAAAAAAAAGAAAAACAACCAATCAGTTTAATAGCTTGTCTTCAGGATCGGAAACTAGAATAAAAATAAAAGAAAATATATAATAAGAATAAAAACATAATAAATGGATTCTTTTAAAGAGTTTGTCTTCAATATTTAGCGCTAGAATTAAAAAAAGGGGAGGAAATAATAATGAATAACATTCTTATTAAATTTGCATTTTACTGAGGGTGTTCCGCACTTTACTGAAAACAAAATATATCGTAAACGTTCTTTTTTTAACGTTAATAAATTCAAAATTGATAAAACGTCTAGAAGTAAATATTATTATATAGTAAAGAGTCATCCGAATTTAATTAGTTCTTTTCAATAATTTTGATCATCATGGTAGTTTTATTTCTGTTTTGTTGATGATATGACAAAATAAAAACTCACTGTTCGAGATACAAATGTTTTCAGTAAAGCGAAGATGACACCATGGCCTTTAGATGGCTTATGAAGAGTTACCCAGCTCCTGTTTGTGGAAGTTTCTGCTCGTTTTACGTTTGACATCATCATAATTTCTTACAACCTTATATATAACCTTATTTTATAACCTTACTAGCTGTTGGGGTGGCGCTTCGCGCCACCCCAACACCTAGTTGGTGGGGCGCTTCGCGCCCCCCCAAGCCCCCCCGCGCGCGTAAGTCATTACGCGCCATATTAGTTACGCGCCATTGTAGTTGTGTCCCTGTGTCCCACCTGTGAATATAGATAGATTTATATATGTGTTTCAAACTACGTAAAAATTGCGAATATACAACATTCTTGGCTTTCCCACTACTGGGAGCTTTTCGTTTCCAATTGCCAGCAATTGATCTGAAAATGTTTGACCAGAGCCATCGTTACACAGACAGACAATATATAGAAAATATATATATAAAATATAAATATATATATATTTTCTTTTTAGTTTTTTTGTAGTTTTTACCATTTTTAGTTTTTTTCTTCTTTTGTATTAATGCTAAAGCCAAGGTTCAAACCTGGAGCCTCTCGGACCTAGAACCTGAAACATAACGCTTTACCAACTCAGCTACTTCGGCTTGAATACATTCGTTTTGAGCAGCTTCCTCAGGTGTTGCCATTGTAGGTTCTTCAGCCATTTTAAAATTAGAAATTTCTCTTTCAACGGTCTTTTTATAATTAAAAATTTGTGTTTGAACGATATTCTTAAATACCTGTGTCCTGGTCGTCATTTATATTCCCTGTGTCCCGGTCGTCATTTGTGTCCCGGTATCCCAGTCTGTAATTTCTCTTTGAGTGTCCCGGTCTGTAATTTCTCTTTGAGTGTTGTTTCTTTTTAGTATTTTTTATTTTTTTACATTTTTTCTTTTTTCAGTTTTCTTTTTCTTTTTTATTTTTCAGCGTGTCCTGGTCGTCATTTATATTCCCTGTGTCCCTGTCGTCATGTTTTTTACATTTTTTCTTTTTTCAGTTTTCTTTTTCTTTTTTATTTTTCAGCTTCACTATGAAATACATATCGCCGAACCTTTGTTTTTTTTTAACTAAAATCTGGTAGGCATTGATGACCTTATCCAAGTCAAAATCCCAAACCCAATCATCATCGCTATCATTTTCAGTTTTGATATGTTTTGACTCTCGCTGTCCAGGTGGATCTTCATCTAACTGCGCGGTTTTTCCTTTTTTTCTTTTTAGTTTTTAATTGGTTTTTACCTTTTTTTTTAGCTTTTTTATTTTTTTTTCGTTTTTTCTTCTTACTTTTTTTTTTAGTTTTTATCTTTTTTATTTTTTTTATTTTTATTCTTAATTTTATTAGTTTTCTTTTTCTCTTCTATTTTTCAGTTTTTTCCTTTTTTTTAAGTTTTTTTTTTAGTTTTTAGATTTTTTAGTTTTTTAGTTTTTTTAGTTTTTTAGCTTTTTTATTTTTTTTATTAGTTTTTAGTTTTTTTGTAGTTTTTGACGTCATGACGTAAACCTGATCCACAGATCCACAGATCCACAGACAGACAGACAACTTATTTTTATATATATAGATAGATAGAAGATATATTCCCTGTGTCCCGGTCGTCATTTGTGTCCCGGTATCCCAGTCTGTAATTTCTCTTTGAGTGTCCCGGTCTGTAATTTCTCTTTGAGTGTTTTTTCTTTTTAGTATTTTTTAGTTTTTTACATTTTTTCTTTTTTCAGTTTTCTTTTTCTTTTTTTAGTTTTTATCTTTTTTATTTTTTTTATTTTTATTCTTAATTTTATTAGTTTTCTTTTTCTCTTCTATTTTTCAGTTTTTTCCTTTTTTTTAAGTTTTTTTTTTAGTTTTTAGTTTTTTTAGTTTTTTAGTTTTTTTAGTTTTTTAGCTGTTTTATTTTTTTATTAGTTTTTAGTTTTTTTGTAGTTTTTGACGTCATGACGTCAACCTGATCCACAGATCCACAGATCCACAGACAACTTTTTTTTATATATATATAGATATATATCTTACTATTTCTCACAAATTAATTCTTATATATTCTTTATTATTTCTGCTCGTCTTGAGGATCATTCATTCATTGACAGTGATTTCTGTTCGTCTTAAAACTGAATTATGATTTGAATTTATTACTGCTCGTCTTTGGCTCAATGTGGCTCTTCAATTTTCCTTTGAAAAACTCCTGTGAGAAAAGATTTGAAAATGAACCTACAAAAGATTACCGTTGTGGCTATCAAATGCTTATAGCATATTATTTAAGATGAATGAATCAGTTTTTAAATGATCTTGAAGCAAGGAAACATACATCTATTTAGAGGGAGAGGAAGTTAGCCAGTAATTAACCTGAAAGTTTTATTTATAGTTTTTTAGTTTTTCTTTTACAGTTTTTAGTTTTTATTTTAGTTTTATTTTTATTTTTTTTATTTATTTTTGTTTTTTTATTATTTATATTTATATTTATTTACTATTTTATGTTTTTATATATTATTTTGTATTGTTTACTTATATTTTATTATTTTATATTATGTATTATGTTATTTACTACATTATATATTTATTTATTTATTTTAGCTTTTCTTATTTTAGTTTTGTTTTAGTTATATTTTTATTATTTATAGTTTTTAGTGTTTCACACTTCATGAGAGGGGAAGGGAATAATTCCTCTGGCTACTCCGCTGTTACCAATAGGTTTATTTATTGTTTAAAGAATAATTTATTTATTTATTACTTAATTTAATTTATTGCTTGACGTAACAATAATTAATGTCAATTATTGATTAGAATTCTTCAGACTACCTTAGTCGAATATTCAATTGGTATTCTCCTTTCAACCTGAAGTAAAATCTTAAAAAAGGTCAAATATTCGAGTTAAAGGGTCGCATATGGCCAACAGGTCACTCTCTTTTCAATTTCGTTTGATAAACCAGTAATGTCTTGTCATTATCATTGTACCATTAACGGTTAGTATCTTAATAAACTTACTTAGTATCGTACTATTGTACGATACTAACGATACGATATTGTACGATACGTTAGTATCGTACTATTAAAGCTCAGTGCAAGAACGGGGCCTGTCATCGATGATTCGACATCGTCGGAACGATAAGTGTTGCCATCTGAATACAAGTACCATGAAGAAAAAACAAATACTCACTCAAAATCAAAAACAGCTTCACCTTCATCAGAATCGATCGTTATGGCTAATTTGATGCAAGTCCCATCATCCATAAAATCTTCAGCAACTAAAATACTTTTACCAGTTTCCTGAAAAATATAAATTATTTTAATTAAATTGTAATTAAGAATTTAAGAATGTGATTTAATTAATTAAATTTAAATAATTGGTTTAAATTAATTTGATTTAAGTAATTTAATTTAACTAATTTAAGTAATTTTTCATTTATATTATTAACTTACGAGTCACAAAAAAATTAAAGCTTTCCTTATTTAGAAAACTGCTAATTAGTGATGAAGAAATTTAATGGTGTTGGAGCCATAGATTTTTTTTTAAGTCCGAATGGAGAAAACTTTTGTGGTGCTCAGTAACATTCCATCATCAAGTTTTATTCTTCAAAATCGATGAAACTGCATTTCTATTTTTTTTTATTAAACTATGCTAATTTTCTTCAAACATCAGTAGCCAATTACTTCTTCTTTATGAATAAATTATATAATTATAAAATTATTATGAAAGAATTATGTAATTATATTTATATGTAAATCAAAAATTATATATATATATATATATATATATATATATATATATATATATATATATATATATATATATATATATATATATATATATATATATATATATATATATATATATATATATATATATATATATATATATATACTGTACGTAATTATCAGTATAATCTATTGATGACTATAATGAATATATTCACAGCAACTAAGTCATATTTTCACCTCAATTACTACCTCTCGTGAATCGAGAGTTAGCCCCAGGGGATTAAAATTGTGCGATTGTGCCTTCTATGTTAATGAAACTCCAAATAAGCGGGTATTAATAAAAATTATTTTTATAATGTTATCTTCAAGCCTTTTTTTCCCATCCTTTTTTCAAAATATAACGTAGCTGCTTTTGAAAGGTTAATTAATATTTTCTTTTATTTTTGAAGCTACTTATTTTAACCCAGAGCCCGTTACCACCAATATTTCTGCCACAAGGCCATTACTGGTACCGTTATTTGGCCCACGACTTCATACAATCCCGTGATTACTAGATCGCCGGAGGAGGGCTCCTGAAAAATCCCCTTCCTATCTAGGTAGAACAATCTAGATAAATTGCGCCGTTAGTGGTTAATTATGTAACCACTCATATGTCTCTCCAATTATCACGCCATTACAGGTCCCAAACGCTCGAAGCAGGAGTGGAGGAGATGATGATTCAGCTCTAATGACCACTCTTTTATTCTACCGAATTAACCCAGACGCTTGGGTCGCACTTTCCTAGGACTATATCTTCCCTCGTGAAAGATATCTCAAATAACATAGGACTATTTTCCTATGCCATAACTCTTTACCCTTCCTCTCTATCTAAACTCTGCCTAGGGGTAGATGATAAAAGTAAGCTTAGAAAAATCAGAACTGAATCAAAACTGAACAAAACGAGTCTTCTTTCGGGCACAAAAAGCACAAAAAAGCACCCACCACAATTCAACAGATTGAAAGGGTGACGGTACGTCACCCGTTGCGCCTAATCTATGGATCAACCCCCCCCCTTGACCTTACTGACTTTAAACGGTTGAACTCTGCCTCTCGGCTGTCTGATTACTCATCACCAGTCTGTCTATTGTTAACGCTAAGCTAAGAAGTGAGCCCACGGAAATTTAACAAAAGGAGATAAAAAGGAAGATTAAAAGTGGGATTGAATTTGGCTCACAAAAAGGGCGTTTATCTGATAATTAGGGGATGGGACCTGACACTACTTCTTTATCTTTTTCTTCTTTGTATTTTTTTCCCCTTCCCCATTTCTTTCTCGCTTTGATTTTATCAAATTTAAAGGGGTGATTGATATCTGTATTGCTTGCCCTCACTACTTCAAGAAAGGACGGCTTTGAATAATGCTATTAGGCAAAAGGGTATTCCGAAGAGTAAAAAAGGTAAATTCAAAATGTGACCGAGTGAGAGGAATAAATTTAAACATAGGGCAGACACACTTTTTAAAATACAAGAATGACATGTTTTTCCTTGATTTGGAAATTAGAAAAACAAACACAAATTAAACAAAACCCATGTTCTCAAAATATGACTAAACAATGATTAAAGCTAAGGATTGAAAGTTAAAAACAGAGCTATTAGAGTCACCAGTCCCCTCCCCCCGATTGTAAATAGAAATATATTAATATCATAGCACCAATTTGGCTAAGAAATGGAATTGGTAATTGTACCAATTCAAGATCGCGAATCCACTGGAGTCGGGAGAAACCTTGGTTGCATCCCATCCCTAATAGACATATTCTAGTAAACATATTACAACTAGTCAACATATCCCTAGTAAACATATCAGAAGAGAACATTTATAATACTATTCTAAGACTTTGTCATCCCTTTTTCATTCTGTTAGTCATTTTTTCGTGTATTTTTTTTGAATTTATTGTAATATATGAATAACTTACAATGTTCTGTATTTAGTTAATCCTAAAGAGTAACTTGTGATTTGTAAACTCTGGGGAATGAAGTTGCTTATTTTAACCCATATCCCGTTATCAGCAATATTTCTGCCACAAGGCCATTACTGGTACCATTATTTGGCCCACGACTTCATACAATCCCGAGATTACTAGATCGCCGGAGGAGGGCTCTTGAAAAAGCCCCGTCCTATCTAGGTAGAACAATCTAGATAAATTGCGCCGTTAGTGGTTAATTATGTAACCACTCATATGCCACTCTCTCTCTCTCTCTCATAAATTCCAAAAGAATATTAAATATAAAAGAGATAATTCCATAGGACGATCAAAAAATGAAAGAGAATAATAAATTTATACTAGTAGTGATGTCTAAATTTTATTATTTTATAGACTCATTAAAATATAATATATTGGATTTGGCTTTTTCTGTGTTTACTTAGGATGTTTGTCAATAGTTTAAATGAGCTTTTGATTTTGTTTGTTTTCAGTTTTGTCATAAGAAATAGGAATCTATTTCAGTCCAAATATTTTATACAATTTAGCAGAAATTCTGCTAATAAACATCCTTGATCAGAATTTAAGTTCGAAGAAAAAACTCTGATGAAGAAATTAATAATCTAAAACTTATTTCCAAAAATTTGAAACCTTTAATTTGAAACCTTTAAACTTAAAGAGTAACTTGTGATTTGTAAGCTCTGGGGTTGAGCTCCTAAACTGAGGCTCTTACTAGTGTAAAACCAGTAATGCAAATTTGTTGACAGAAGAATTTTTACTTGTGGGACAAAGCTGAGAATAATACCAAAACAACATGCTTCTGAAAGAATGTTGTGTCGGTGAATTCTTGCCGTCCTATGTCATATCGGTCTTGTGTCGTATGCCATATCCGTTTCATATCGGTGCATTAACTGCTGTGATATTTCATGCGCAATTATATATATATATATATATATATATATATATATATATATATATATATATATATATATATATATATATATATATATATATATATATGTATATATATATATATATATATATATATATATATATATATATATATATATATATATATATATATATATATATATATATATATATATATATATATATATATGGAGATCAGTTTCAAAATTACTTTAAGTAACTTTTGGAAACACCCCCACCCCAAAAAGTGGCCCCGGAGAGGCACGAAGGTGAAGTTATTATTTTTTTTTTCGTCAGTATTTTATCTGTTACGTAGTCCTAGTTACTAAGGTGTCACAAAAACGTCCAGATTTTACATGCAATGTATTTATGCACCATTTTGCTCAGAATAAATACTTCTGACTCTTGCAAAATCTCTAAGGAAGTTAAAGAAGGAGGATAAGAAGATGCCAGTGCATGGTCGATTCTAGTCAGGGCATGCACTTGAAGCCAGAGTAGTTCTTAAAAATATGCATATTTTTTATTATGGATCGCCTTGCGCAATAGCGTCAATTAGGGGAGTGGGTTGGGTAAAAATTTACTTTTCAATATAAAGCAGGGAAGGGGGAGGGGAACTTACCGTATTTTCAATTTTTCAATGAAAATACCAAAAATAGCATTTTCCAATGACCCCCCTCCTAATAGCACACATGTTTTAAAATCTAAAGGGACATAGACCCCCAAGTCGTAATTCTCCAACTGAAGCCACCTCTCTTAATAAAAAATACATTAATATCCATTTATAGCCTCAAAGTTATAATAGGCTATGTAGTACCTGTAGTGACTTCATTGCCACCTCTTTCAGCATTTCCCTTACAGCGAGTTCAGCATTTTCTTGGATGTATTTCATGTATGTTTGAACCACTTGGAGACCATAGTAATCAATAAGTTCGCACACCAAATTGATTCCCTGGAAAAATGAAATCATTTCATGTTACCATATATTCATGGCTTCCACCATGGTCCAAAAACCAGTGTTTGTTTAGAATAGAATAGTTTTTATTTATACAAGAAATCGTAGATTAGAATAAATTTCAACTAAATGGCGCTAGTACTTATAACAAAAACAACAAGAAAAAACCGAGACTATAACTTATTAAACGCTGATATGTAAAAAGGAACGAACAAATTGGCGAAACGCTTTGTTCTTTGGAGTAGGGCTCCAGTCTCACTTTGTTAGCTGACCTTGTGATTTTCTTTCTTATAACCAGTGATAGTTTACTACCACCGCTTACATATATTTTGCACTGTAAAGAAGAAGTTGGTCGAATTTGCAGATCAAACCCAAACGACGTTCGTGAAGAGACGGTAGTTGTAGGATAGATAATGCCGATTCATAACTTACATATGTGTCTTAAAGAATAACTTCAAAGGCTCTTTTTTGTAGTGACTCAAATTGATCGTTAGGTAACTTGTCATTGACTTGAGCATACAGGACAAGCATACTTGGAAATTGGTCAGATGTATGTAGATAAGCCGACTTGAGTTGGGACACGGAAAAACCGAAACGACGTAGTAAGATAAGGTAGTAGGCCGTAGTAAGCCGTTTTAAGTTGGGACACAGAAAAACCGAGACGACGTAGTAAGATAAGTAAGATAAGGGTACGCATCGCCCCATTTTCCTTTTTAGTGATTATATCAACATGAGTACTAAACGAGCAGTCAACGCTAAATGTGACAACGAGAATTATAGTCGAAGATACAGGCAAAGGACTGACAAAGCCTCTCTTAAGAGGATTAAAGCGAAGGATTTTGGTTTTTCCTTTGTTGATTTGAAGGCTGTTGAAAGTACATCGGTCTTTAAAGCTGCTCATTATTGCATCACTGAAATGGAGAACTGCCTCAGAGTTTTCAATGAGATATCTTAGAAGAACTGACAAGTCGTCTACGTACTTAAAGCTCAAACTCAGAAAGGACAAAGCAGTTTATAACTGCTAAAAACAACAGCGCTGCAAGTTTCGTGCCTTGTGAAGCGCCAAACATGAGCTCAGCCCATTCGAAGTTCGTGTCTCCAGGGAAAAAGCTGTAGATGCCCTGGAAACAGTCTTGCAAACAACCGATTACTAAAAGGCAAATATGCTTGCGTGCACCCGTTGTGCGTAAATTTGTCACAGCTATGAAATGGCATAAGGTCAAAAGCTCTTTGGTAATCCACTAGGAGAAGATCAGCAATCGCACTTCCTAGGTCAAGCCATTCGACAAAAAGGTTATCCATTCTCACTAAGTAAACAGTTGTGCTGCTTCCTTTCAAGCATCCGTACTCATATGGGTCAAGAGAAGGAGAAACCTGTGACATCAGCTTACGGTATATAAACATTTCTGCCACCTTAGACAGGCTCGGGGTTATTGAGGTAGGTCAGAGTTGGTCAAAAGATTTGGGACCCTTTACTTTAGGTAAGACACGAACGTACACTCTCTTCCAAGCATTAGGGAACACACGCTCTTGGAAACACAGGTTAATAATGGAGGAGAGTGATTTGGCAAGGAAAATAGCGAATTCATCTAATACCTTTAGAGGAAGCTCGCCAGGGTAAGACGCACAGCTCCAATCAGCTTCTGAAGTTCCTCGTAAACAGCAAACTCGGAAACTTCACCTACGTCATCAATCCCTGCTTCACTAATGAGAGACGGAAAGGTGGTACAGATGCCAACAAAAACGGAGTTCGCTTCCGCAGCCGATAACAAGGTACCCTCCTATTTGAACAACCTTAAGTCACCGGGTATCACTTTACCAGCAAGTCTTTGTACTGACGAATGCCATTTGTGTGGATCTGTCGTAAGTAATTGCATAATTTTGTCCTTCATATATTGTCTCTTTGCTCGCCTGTTCAGTTTGACAATGTGGTTCCAAACCTTGGCTGAAACAGCTAAATCGCCATTGTTGTGAAGGCGGCAGTGAGTCTCAGCATGGTGTTTGAGGCCGCTTGTGGTCCATGGTTTATCATTATCTGTAACGGTAATGACTTTAGTCGGGAAACAAGCATAGAAATTTTCCTGAAGCAGGCTTGATGTCCGGCTCGGAGCAAATGTCATCAAATTCGTAGTAGCCGATCCAGCGACTGAACGTAGAAATCAAATCTTTTGTTAGTGGTCGTATAGCAGTTTTGACTCATTTGGTTTTGGAGATAGCTGAATTTGCTTCTCAGAAAATTATGAAATGATCGAAATTATGGAGGGGTCCTAGAGACTCCGGTGCATCATAGAAGTCTGTAAGGTTCGTCAAGATCAAGTCAAGCATGCTGCCACTCTGATGGGTCGGTATTACGACAACTTAACGCAAATCCAAGACATTGGAAAGCCATTGTTTATTTGTCTGGTTGAAATCACCAGCAATCACAAATGCGGGAGAGGCATACTTTTGGCGCACTTTTTCTATGAAAAACTGTATGTGCTCAATGAGTTCTTTCCTGTTTTTGGCACTCTCAGGGTAATAGACCGAAGAGACTATCATACACAGGAATCTTCTTGATACATGTGTTGATTTACATTCCGTCCACAATATCTCATGGTCAGTGTCAATTGGATCGATTAACAGCTTTGATGATAGATCATTCCGAAAGTAAAGTCTTACGCTACAGGGTCGCAACGAGGGTCGCAACGAGCGCGCAACGTCATTA
The DNA here is from genome assembly GCF_032884065.1 of Artemia franciscana. Lineage (NCBI taxonomy): Eukaryota > Metazoa > Arthropoda > Branchiopoda > Anostraca > Artemiidae > Artemia > Artemia franciscana. Next base: position 38,806,550 of record NC_088873.1, read on the forward strand.
CTTCTGAGTCAGCGCGCATTAAAGGCTACACGGGCTACTTTAAGACTCGTTGCGACCCAGGACATGTCCTCTGGGAACTGGCTGTTAGTGACGAAAATCATTGCAAACGATTGCTTACCGTAATCGTTTGCAGGTAAGCAGTAAGCGGTAAGCAGGTCTTTTTTTGCGAGCTGAAAAGCGAAGCCGGTTCAGCTTTTCATTGTCTATTTCCATTATTTGCGACAAGTGGCTGCCTGATCGTTATTCGTGAGATGGCAAGAATTGGCCATCTTACGCTACAGTAAATGGGTACAGTAAATGCGCGCTGACGTTCCTAAGATTCTGGCCAGGGTCGCAACGAGTCTTAAAGTAGCCCGTGTAGCCTTTAATGCGCGCTGACTCAGAAGTAATGTCCCAGCTTTTACTTATTATTGCGATTAAGGTGTTGTTTTGCTTGTTTACAATTTTGAGATTGTCGATTTTAGTGCTCAAGGAACGTTACATACGATAGGCGCTTTAGGCACTTTGGCGATCACGTTAGTAGAATTAGACTGATAGACCCTGCTTTAGCAGTTCCTATCAGAGTAGCGAATTTCTTAAAAAGTTTTTAACTGTTGGTCATCCTTGGATAACGACTAGAGACGAATATTTTGTTTGAATGCCAAAATTGGGTTAGCCCGTTTTGTTGTATATATTCGTGTTAAATCGTATTCTGTAGTTTGTCGTTTTTACTTTATGCATTACTTTTTTATACCCTGCCGCCTGTTGTATTTTGCAGAGTTTTGGCATGTAATAAATTTATACCATATCATATCACAAAAAAGAAAAAAAAAATGTATGTATATAAATACAAAATTTGTCAAAAAACCAACATTCTACGACCAATGTCTCGATAAGAGCACCTCTGAGGGAAAAACACATCACCGGTTCCTATAAGAAAAAAAAAACAACTTTTCCTTGTTTCTCGAGAGGGAGGACTGTAATTCTCCTAAATGGAATTTTCGGCTATGGTAATTCCAATGGTATAGTTTTTATTTTAATGCGACCATTAAAATAAACCAAAATAACTAATGCTATTCCAGAAGCAGTTTCAAATAGCGATTATTACTAACGTGATGGTTGTTTTTTTTCAGTTACTATGGGCTAGAGTTCGTTCTTCATTAGACTGCACCTGACACTGAACCTCTGCTGCGGAAGTGGAATGTGTGATTTTTTTTTTTTTTTTTTTTTTTTTAGGTGAAATTTTTAATTGACTGTAAGGATGGAAATAACCATTATTATCAACCTAATAGGTTTCCCTGATGGCTGTTAAAAAGTATTATAACTATTGTTTCATTATTAAATTTACCCTGTTTTTGGGTTTGCCAGCTCTTAACCTGATCGAACGAGTAAGAAGAGAATGGTACGATTTATTTTGAGTTTTCATGTTTTGCATTCCCACTGAAGATAACCATTGGTAGTTCCTAAGATTAACTCGCAAGTTAAAGAGATAGAAATTTCTTGGAGCGATGGGAGTTACTCGATTAAGTCAAATAAACTCTCCATTTACAAAGGTCGCCCCAATAGCCTGCAAATGACTTTCGCCACTGACAGACAATGAAAACCATTATCTATGAAAGCGAAAATGTAAAGCCTGAACTTGAACTAGAAAAAACATAACTCACGATGGTAAAAAGAAAAATGAATTAGAAATACACTTTATTTAACTGCAATACTTACAAAAGTCGTAATAATTATTTTGCTATAGTTTTTTCGTTATTTCTTATCTAGTCGCGGCATTTTCGTTGTCTACCATTGATTTAGTTTAAAACTAATAAACCATAAGTATAAACTAATATGCATTTTAGTGAAATTCAGTATAAAATATAAAATTACTAATCGTATATTTTCACCGCTCTTCTTTTATCCTCTGAAAACTTTTTGTTAGGTAAAGATTACTTTCCCATTTGTTTGACCTTCATCTGGCCTCGCACGGCTTGTGAGTGACGACAAAATTGACTTTAGATAACTGAGTATCCAAATACACTGAATTGATTATACTGAAAAACACTTAATTTATAACAATAATAACACAGAGAGGCCAAAACACTGGTAAGGCCAAAGTGAGAAATTTCGGTCCAACTGATAAATTTGATTATTTGGGGTTTGTTTTGGGACTCACCCTGTTTGTTTTGGGATCCGTGGGCCCGGATGCTTTTTTTTTACAAAGCCCAAACCATTTTGTCAATATAACAAGGCCAGTCTAAGTAGTCTAGACTAGACTAGCCTAACCAAACCAGAAATTCTTTGCTAGCATAAAAAGCAGAGCTGAGACAATTTGTCTCTGTAACAGGCTAACGATACAAGAATCAAATTGAAAAAAGTAAAGTTACCAACTTTTTGATTCGCGGCAATCTGTGCACGGAGATCTGATATATTGTCACTCAAACATCGGGTTCCTGAGCAGCCAGGGATTTTACCGGGCGCCATCAACTTTTCGATCAATTCCTGTTCCTTGGAAAAGAATCAGTAATAAAAAACTAGTTTCCATTAAAGGCATGTGTACAAATTTTAAAGATATTAAAAAAACTTGTAGTTAAAATTTTATCGAGGACAATATACATAAAAAACAGCACAGGCATACGAGAACTTTCAAAATACGAAATTGTGGCAACAATGTACGGGCGGCAACACTATAGAATAGGGACTTGGTTATACTTTGTATTTCACATCAGAGTCATTATCGAAAAATCCCAAAAGCGTTGCCAACTGTCATGGCTGACTCTACTTACTTCTAAAGCTTCTGTATTTCTGTACTATCCTGTAATAATTTTTTTCGTAATTTCGTAAGAAAAGAAACAAGACTTCTGACATCGCTGTTTCTACAACTATTACTACTGAAAACTCACTGCAGCACCAAGCAGCCTGAGGCCAACACACACTCCTCCTCCACCCCAATCTATTTAAAACCTCCCTCTATACACCCTCCAAAGAATTTCTCATTTCCCTTAAATCTTTCCTTATGACATGCTCACACCCTATTCGGGGACGACATATTTTTCGTTTGGCCCTATACGGTTGACCAGCTAGGACAATCTTTGAAAACACCGTTATTAAGAAATAATATATTTTCTTACTTAAATGTTTGATTATTTGATATATTGAAAATTAGAAAAGAGTGATTCTCACTAGACACATAAACATGATTTATACAATATTTTGGTATAATACAGTTGAACTATTAAAAAATTAGGTCAATGAACTAATAAAACGAAACCCGCTTATGTGTCAATTACAATGATTGATTAAAGGGAATAACTTTACAACTAATGCTACACACATAACAAAAATGATTTATACGTGAAGGGAACCACCTTTGATATTGATACTATAAACTGAATATACAGTAAGCTATTCAAAACGTCTATATGGTTAGTTATAACTGAAAAATAATTGCAACCCTATTACGGACAAATCACAAATCACCCTATTACGCACAAACCAGCCAGGACCAATTTTCGAGCAATTAGTTTTAAAAAGTTCAAATGAGTTTATCAATCCATATTTGGCAATAACAAGCATAACTTAGCAAACAGTTTCCATCCTCTACACCAGTGGTTCCCAACCGATTTTGTGCCATGCCCCACCTAGACAATTCTAAAACCCTGATGCCCCCTCGTGATATTTAAAGATTTTTATTTAAAATTTTGAATGTATCCACCTGAAGGAAGCTATTAACTTGGTATCTTTTTTTGGATCGTTCTCTATGCATATTTTATACTAATGAAAAATACTGTTTAAATACAACATCTTTTATACAATGTATGACATCGTTGCAATGCCATCATGCATCTTTTTGCTCGTTAAATGTACATAAATGTGACGTCATTTACATGACATTTTTTTTTTCAAAATTACAGCTCTGAGATACACTCCACCGAAGGGTGTACGTCTTGTCCATGACCCACCAGGATATTTCCATACCCCACATTGGGAATAATCACTCTAGACTTTGATACAAGAAAGCAATATGAGAACAGGATTTTATATATATATATATATATATATATATATATATATATATATATATATGTATATATATATATATATATATATATATATATATATATATATATATATATATATATATATATATATAATATATATATATATATATATATATATATATATATATATATATATATATATATATATATATATATATATAATATAATATATATATCAATTAACTTCTTTCTATCCTCTGGACTTTGATACAAGAGAGCAACATGAGAGCAGGATTACCTGGAATACCCCTTTTCTGACAAGGAGAAAGCTTTGAAAAACAGCCCCTTCTTCATCAATAGATTTTGAATGAGGGGGCATCGAACCAGGTGTTGCCCCTCCAATATCAGCATGGTGACCCCTTGATGCGACAAAGAAAACAGGATACGCCTGGTCCCTAAAATATAAAATCAAATTTACAAACAATCTTAATAAGCACAATGAGCGCAAAATATACAAAGTCTGGAATATTTTCTCGTCTGATCTCACATGGGCTGAACACCTCTGTAAAGTGAGATCCTCCTGTTAGTTTATCCAGGATCGATTTGACATGGCTTCAATGTCCGTGTTCTACAAATACATGCATACCCTCCATCATAGTTCAACCAGTTCGCGCAGCAATTTATATCAGCTCTGATCCCAAACCCCTGGAGTCATTCCGGATTGACTTGACATGACTTCAAATGTCCGTGTTCTATGAATACATGCATGCCCTCCATCTGAGTTCAACCAGTTCAGGCTGCAATTTCTATCAGCTCTGATCCCAAGCCCGTGCATTCTATTCCAGATCGACTCGACATGGCTTCAATGCCCGTGTTCTACAAATATATGAGGAGGCTGATAAGGCTGTGTCTCCATTTGAGGAGGTGTCAAGACTTTTTCCAGATATTCCAGTTTTACGATCAATTCGCCAAAGTACACCTCGATAGGACTACCTTGTGCAGGGCACACCCTGCCAAGAATTCGTTAAGACAAGTTTCACCCGACAATCCGTCGCTATATGAAATGGCCTCCTAGTAGGCGTAATCCAGAAGAATCTTTCTCTTGTGGCGTTCAAGAGAAGGTGTAATAAAAACCTAAAAAAATTAGCGTGGTAACTAACATGACTAGCAGCATATCATAACTTGTGGCGGACCCTTGAAGCTTGTATACAAAAAAAAGAAAAAAAGAAAAATGTGACCTGAAACAATTTTATTTTCTCAGAACAAAATTATATCAACGAGAAAGTCGAATAAAATATGTTATTTTTCTGCAACAAAGATATTAGACTTTCAAGTATAGTGAAAAGTTTTAAATAAAACTTTAGTTAGTTTAGTTTAGTAAATAAAAATATTTCACTCTTAAAATAAAGAGAGTTTTCAAAGTTGGAAGAATTTAATTATTAGTAGAATAAGAAATAAAATATATTCTAACTTAAAAAATAGTAACACTAAATCATTATTTTATAATGCGAAGATTAAACAAGCAATTGCTAATCTAAAGAATGAATTTGTAATTGTGCCAGTGGATAAAGCTAATAATAATTTTGCCATAATTTGTCAGAAGCTGTATTGTGATATCTTAAAAAGGGAGTTATGCACAACTAATGTTTACGAAAAGGTAAATATAGAGGATGAGAATTTAATTGAAAAGACTGAAGAAATACTTTTTAAAAAGTTTAATAGTAAAATAAATGACAATGATAAAAAGTTCCCTTTCCTATATTGGACTGTAAAATTTCATAAGAATCCCCCTAAACCACGGTTTATTGCTGGAGCAGCTAAATATCCAACCCGCATTGCTGCTACTGACCTCTCTTTAATTTTAAAGGAAATTGTAAATAAACTTAAAACCTATTGTTCTGGTATTAAAAAATTTTCGAATTTTAATCCATATTGGAGTGTTAATAATTCACTGCAGGTGATGGATTCTTTAACAATGGTTTCAGCTAAAAGAATTGAGTCTTTCGATTTTGCGACAATGTATACTAATTTATTACTTAATGTAGTGTTTGATAATTTAAAAACTGTTATCAAGAAATCTTTCCTCTTATCTAGTAAAAGGTTCTTAAAAATAGACACTTATAATAAAAAAGCTATATGGACAAATTGCTTTAATACTACAGTTAACTTGAGATGTTACAGCTTGGATATGATTTTTGAGTTATTAGAATTTGTTTTATACAATACTTATATAAGATTTGGTGGTGATTTGTACAAGCAAATTGTGGGAATTCCCATGGGGGGGAATGCCAGCCCATTTATAGCTGACTTGTTTTTAAGTCAACTAAAATATAAATATATGATGGATAAGAATAATCCAATTAATTTAAAACATGTTTTGTCAAATAATAAAAGATATTTAGATGATATTTTGGTCTTAAATTGTAAGGATTTCATTGATATTTCTAAAAATATATATCCATCAGAGCTTATTCTTGAACCTAGTCATGGCGCTGGTCATGAAGATCATTTCTTAGATTTAAATATTAATATTTGTGATAATAATAAATTAAGTTTTAAAATGTATAATAAAACGGATGATTTTGATTTGGAAGTGATTAGTTTCCCATTCCCTGAAAGTAATATACACTCAAATATCACGTATTCAGCGTTTTTCTCACAGTTACTTCGTTATGCAAGGATTTGTAGTAATTATATTGATTTTAAAAATAGATGTAAAATCTTAAGCCAAAAAATGATATCAAGAGGTTTTTCTGCAAATAAATTAACTTGGCAATTTAAAAAATTTAGTTTTCATTA